>NW_016828245.1:93327-105096 GCF_001698545.2 Rhinopithecus bieti
CATGGATGCAGCTGGAAACCATCATTCTTAGCAAACTATCACAAGAAGAGAAAACCAAACACCGCATGTTCCCACTCACAGATGGGAACTGAACAATGAGATCACTTGGACTCGGGAAGGGGAACATCACACATCGGGGCCTATCATGGGGGGGGGGGGAGGGATTGCATTGGGAGTTATACCTGATATAAATGATGAATTGATGGGTGCTGACGAGTTGATGGGTGCAGCACACCAACATGGCACAAGTATACATATGTAACAAACCTGCACGTTATGCACATGTACCCTAGAACTTAAAGTATAATAAAAAAAAGAAAAAAAGAAAAAAGAAAAAGAAGAGCAAAACAACTCCAAATCACATAGAAGGCAGGAAACAATAAAAAAGCAGAAATCAATGACATAACAGAACAACAAGAGTGAATATGAATGAAATCAAAAGAGCAATATAACATAAAAACTTCAGCAAGACAGGCAAAGAGAAAAGACACAAATTACCAACATCAAGAATAAAAGAGGGGTATCAGTACTAACCCTGCACATATTAAAAGTATAATAATGAAATGCCACAAACAACTCTACATGCAAATCTACAAAAATCAAACAGGTGAAATAGACGAATTCCTCTAAAACAAAAAACAGTATAAACACACCCAAGCTGAAATACATTACTACGATAGTCCTTTAACTAGTAAATAAATTAAATGTGTAGTTAAAATCCTTCCGAAAAAGAAAACTCCAGGCCCAGATTGTTTCACTGGTAAATTCTACTAACATTTAAAGAAGAAATAACACCTATTCTACATAATCCTGACAGAAAGTAGAAGAGGACAAAATACTTCCAAACTCATGAAGCTAGTATTACAATGATACCAAAACCAGACAAAATCAGTACAAGAGAAAAAAACATAATAATAAATATTCTTAATGAACACAGACGTAAAAACACTCAATAAAATATTAGCAAATCAAATCCAGCCACAAATAAAAACATTTTATTTTCCAATTGTTTCCAGTCATTCACGTCTGTTGATTTTGTATCCTGTGACCTTATTAGCAGTAGGTTTTTTCTGTTTTGTAAATCTCTTGAGATTTTCAGTGTAGATGTCCACACTAGCTGCAAATTAGACCGTTTGAATTCTTCCTTTCCAATCTATGCGTTTTTTTTTTTGCCTTATTGCACCAAGTTTTTTTTTTTTTAATAGATGCCCTTTATAAGGCTGAGAAGACTCTTTGTTACTCCTTGTTTGCTGAAAGTTTTTATCATAAAGGAATCTTGAATAGTGTCAAGTGCTTTTTCTGTATGCATTAATATGGCTATGTATTTTTTCTTTAAATTATTAATGTGTGGATTGCCATGATTGAGTTTTGAAAATTGAATCAGTCTTGTAGATACCATTTTAACATAGCTCTGAAAAATGAAATACTTCTAACAAAACATGTATCAGATCTATATGCATAAACACTGATGAAAAGTCAAAGACCTAAATAAATATAGACATATGTTCATAACTGGAAGACTCAAAGATGTCACTTCTCCACAAACTGATCTACAGATTTAAAAGAAAGGCAATCAAATTCATTCCCAGAAGGATTTTTTTTTTTGTAGCTATAGATAAACTGATCCTAAAATTTAAATGGAAAGGTAAAGGAACTAGAATAACTAAAACAATTGTTAAAAAAAAAAAAAAAAAAAGAGAGAAGAAAGTTGCAAGAATCACACTACCCAATTAAAAGACTTATCAGAAAGTCAGTAATCAAGACAGTGGTATTGTGGCAAAAGGATAAAGACATAGATCAGTGCAACAGAACCCAGACTACAGAAATAGACCCACAAAAATATAGCCAACTGATTTTTTACAAAGGTACAAAGGCAATTCAATGGAGAAAGGGCAGCTTTTCAACAAATGGTGTTGGAACAACTGCACATTCATATACCAAAAAAAAAAATCTAATCTGGTATTTTATACAAAATTAACTCAAAATGAATCACAGGATCTAAATTTAAAACACAAAAGCTTCATGAAATATACAAAAAACATCTTAGCATGATACCAAAACCAGACAAAACAGTACAAGCGGGAAAAAAAACATATAGATTAATATTCTTCTTTTTTTTTTTTTAACGGTCTCACTCTGTCACTCAGGCTAGAGTACCGTGGCATCATCTCAGGTCACTGCAACCTCCACCTCCTGGGTTCAAGTGATTCTAGTGCTCAACCTCCCAAGTAGCTGGGACTACAGGCGTGTGCCACCATGCCAGGCTAATTTTTATATTTTTAGTAGAGATAGGATTTTACCGTGTTGGCCAGGCTGATCTCGAACTCCTGACTTCAAGTTATCTGCCTGCTTCGGCCTTCCAAACTGCTGGGATTACAGGCATGAGCTACCTGGCCCGGCCCATACAGATTAATATTCTTAATAAACACAGATTTAAAAACACTCAAAGAGCTAAAAAAAAATACTGTGCGAAATTAGTGGGCCAAAATCTAAGAGAAAAGAACATAAGGCTGTGCTCAGCACTGAATGCCAATTTGTCCTAACAGCATTTGCTAATCTAAAAGAGTGAGGGTAAAACTGAACCGCATTTTGATGGTCTCTTGGATCTAGAGGAACAAAAATGAAAGTGCTCCATCTGACAAAAGATGGGACTCCAATAAACTACCCAACACTTTAAACCGAAATATTGAAGATTAATCCACATAACATGAGAGACCTAGAATTAAACCAACACTTACAGAGATTGTGTGTGTGTGTGTGTGTGTGTGTGTGTGTGTGTGTGTGTATGTGTGTGGGTGTGAGATGGAGTTTTGCTCGTTACCCAGGATGGAGTACAGTGGAGCAATCTCAGCTCACTGTAACCTCTGCCTCCTGGGTTCAAGCAATTCTTCTGCCTCGGCCTCCCGAGTAGCTGGGATGACAGGCGTGCACCACTACGCCCAGGTAATTTTGTATTTTTAGTAGAGACGGGGTTTCACCAGTTGGCCAGGCTGGTCTCGAACTCCTGAACTCAGGTAATCCACCCACCACAGCCTCCCAAAGTGCTGGGATTACAGGCATGAGCCACGGCGCCCAGCCACTTGTAGAGATTCGCACCTGTCTTTGTATCACTTGGATGGTTTAGAAAATTTCAAGCCTTGGGCTTGAATTAATGTCATCCCTAACCAGTAAAATCCCTAAGACATGTCACCTAGTTAAATTAAAATTCCCTTTTGGGTAAGATACCACCATCTTGGGACTCAGGTTATTTCTAAAAGTCATTTTTCAAATACACATAGTCAACAATATCTATCACATGAGGAAAGAAGACCTCATGAAAGAACCAGAATAACCCAAAACTAAGAATTAAGGATGGCTTTATCAGCAAATTAGACATGGTTGAATATAGGTTTTGCAAATTGATTAGAAAAAAACACCTAGAATGTTTCACAAAAGGATAAAAAGATAGAAAACATGGGGCCAGGCGCGGTGGCTCATGCCTGTAATCCCAGCACTTTGGGAGGCAGAGGCAGGCAGATCACCTGCGATCGGAGATCGAAACCAGTCTGGCCAACATGGGGAAACCCTGTCTCTACTAAAAATACAAAAATTAGCCGGGCATGATGATGGATGCCTCTAATCCCAGCTACTCAGGAGGCTGAGGCAAGAGAATCACTTGAACCTGGGAGGTGGAGGTTGCAGTAAGCTGAGACAATTCCACTGCACTCCTGGGTAACAGAGTCACTCTGGGCGACAGAGCGAGACTCTGCCTCAAAAAATAAAAATAAAAAGACAGAAAACATGGCAAAAACTATTAGACATAGAAATAAAGTTAGAAAGTCTAAAACATACTTATTTGTTTTACAAGGTCAATCAGAGCAGAGGCAATATTTGAAGAAACAGGTGAAATTTTTCAATAAATGATAAAAGATATTAATGTACAGATTTGAAAACGCCCAGATTTTTTAAATGTATACACAGACAAAACATAGCAAAACTTCAGAAACACAAAGGAAAATATCTCAAAGGCAGCTAAGAGAAAAAAAATACAACTTTCAAAGAACCAACAGTAAATTAGCAGTTTACATCTCAACAGAAACAGTAGAGGCCAGAAGACTATAATCCTCAAGGTGCTGAAAGGAAAACACTGCCACGCTCTATCTACCTGTCTAACTGCTAAAAGACAGCAAAACGGCCTTTCAAGAATGAAACAAAACAGGCTGGGCTCCCACCTGTAATCCCAGCACTTTTGGAGACTGAGGTGGGCAGATTGCTTGAGGTCAGGAGTTCAAAAGCAGCCTGGCCAATATGGTGAAACCCTTCTCTCCTAAAAATACAAAAATTAGCCAGACGTGGTGGTGTGCACCTGTAATGCCAGCTACTTGGGAGGCTGAGGCAGGAGAACCATGTGAACCCAGCAGGCGGAGGTTGCAGTGAGCCAAGATCATGCCACTACGCTCCAGCCTGGGCAACAGAGCAAGACTCAGTCTCCAAAAAAAAAAAGAATGAAACAAAATAAAAACAGAACTACCATTCAACCCATCAATCCCATTACTGAGTATATGCCCAAAGGAATATAAATCGTTGCACCATGAAGACACATGCATGCATGCGTATGTCCATTGCAGCACTATTCACAATTGCAAAGACAGGGAATCAACCTAGATGCTCATCAATAGTAGACTCAGTAAAGAAAATGTGGTACACATATGCCATGAAACACTATGCAGTCATAAAAAAATGAGATCATGTCCTTTGCAACAACATGGATGTAGTTGGAGGCCATTATTCTAAGTAAACTAAGGCAGAAACAGAAAACCAAATACCACATATTCTCATTTATAAGTGGAAGCTAAACACTTGAGTACACATCGACACAAAGAAGCGAACAACAGACACCAGGGCCTACTAAAGAGTGGAGGGAGGGAAGAGGGAGAGGATCAAAAAACTGCCTATCAGGAACTATACTTATTACCTGGGTGACAAAATAATCTGTACACCAAACCAAGCAACACACAACTTAACCTGTATAATAAACCTGCACACATACCCCTGAAACTAAAAGTTTTAAAAAGAATGAAAAAAAGGCTTTTTTAGACAAACAAAAGACAACATTACAACACCAACAGATTCACACCAAAGGAAATTCTAATGGAGATTCTCCAGGAAGAAGGAAAATGATCTCAAATGGAATGTAAGAGAAGGAAGAAACGAAGAGCAAAGTAACATATGGGTAAATCTAAATAAGCATTGACTGTGTAAAATAATAATGTCTTCCAGGGTTATAAAAATAGGCTTACCATAGAAGGGTATATTATAAGCAGGAAGGAAGAGAGTTAAAAAGCAGTACAAAAGGTTCTTGAATTGTCTAGAAGGAATGTAAACCCTCATAAGGCTTCAATAAGAGAAATAAGAATGTATGCTATAATTTCTAGAGTAACTAGCAAAAGAATGGAAACAGAATATGGAGTTTTAGGACTACAGGGAAAAAAACTGAATGAAAAAGAAAATTCATTTCAAAAGACACAAGAAAGGAGAAAAAGGGGAGCAAAGAACAAAAGGAACAAACAAAAAGCACATAGTAAGATTGCGAATTTAAACACAAACACGCCAGTAATTACATCAAGCATAAATGAACTGAAAGTTCTAGTTAACACAGAAATTGTCAGGCTGTATTTTTAAAAATCCAACTATGTTTTACAGTCATGTGCCACATTAACATTCCAGTCTACAATGGACCTGGTCTACAATGGACCACACATATGAGGGTGGTCCCATAAGATTATGTTGCCATATTTTCACTGTACCTTTTTCTACATTTAGATATGTTTAGATACACAAATACCACTGTGTTACAACTGGCTACATTATTCAGTACAGCAACAGGCTATACAGCTTTGTAACCTGGGAGCAACAGGCTATGCCATATAGCCTAGGTATGTTCTGGGATATACTAGCTAGGTTTGTGGCCAGGTGTGGTGGCTCACGCCTGTAATCCTGCACTTTGGGAGGCCAAGGAGGATGGATCACCTGAGGTCAGGAGTTCGAGACCAGCCTGGCCAACATGGTGAAACCCCACATCTACTAAAAATACAAAAATTAGCCAGGCGTGATGGCATATGCCTGTAACTCCAGCTACTTGGGAGGCTGAGGCAGGAAAATCACTTGAACTCGGGAGATGGAGGTTTCAGTGGGCAGAGATTGCACCACTGCACTCCAGCCTGGGAGACAAGAGTGAAATTCGGTCTTAAAAAAAAAAACTATCTAGGTTTGTGTAAGTACACTTTATGATATTTGCACAACGATGAAATTGCCTAGCAATATATTGAATGCATCTCCATTGTTAATCAATGTATCACTATATTTGGAAGAAAGATCTGAAACATAACTATGCAGAAAAGTTGAAAGTAAAAAGATAGACTGTACAAATGCCAACCAAAGGAAGCTAATAAAACTATATTAATGCCAGAGAAAGTAGACTGCAGAAAGCATTGTTAGAAATCAAAAAGGGTTACTTCCTAACGATCAACAGATCAATTCACCAAGAAGATGTAATAATTTTAAACTTGTAAGCACAGATAAATAAAACAAAACTAACAAAACTACAAGACAGGAATAAATGCATATTTATTATAGTAGATTTTAACACATCTCTTGGCAAAATGAATAAGCAGATAGAAAAGTGGTAACGTTTTAGGAGATTTAAACAACACGATGAACAAGCTTGACCTAAAATATATAAAACTGTCCAACAATTGAAGAGGACACATTTTCTTTAAGCACATATGAAACACTTATAAAGGCCGGGTGTGGTGGCTCACGCCTGTAATCCCAGCACTTTGGGAGGCTGAGGCAGGTGGATCATGAGGTCAGGAGATTGAGACCACCTTGGCTAACACGGTGAAACCCCATCTCTACTAAAAATACAAAAAATTAGCCGGGCATGGTGGCGTGTGACTGTAGTCCCAGCTACTTGGGAGGCTGAGGCAGGAGAATGGTCTCTGGGAGGCGGAGCTTGCAGTGAGCCGAAATCGCGCCACTGCACTCCAGCCTGGGCGACAGAGCAAGGCTCCGTCTCAAAAGAAAAAAAAAAAACCTTATAAAAACTGACCAACTGAAATTACAATAAACTTAAAAAGATTATAAGTACACACTGCATGCCATTTGCACACAATACAGCTACGCTAGAAATTAGTACGCATATTTGTAACTTTAAAAGTCCCAGATATTCAGAAATTTACTTCCAAATTACTTATGAGTTCATAGTTTTAAAAACATCTTTATAGAATGCAGAAAATGCAGATCTTGGAGGAAAACCTACATTCTAAATTCATCTATTAGGGAGAAAGACAAAAATGAGCTAAGCATTTAGCTCAACAAGGTAGGGGAAAAACAGCAAAATTAATCAATATAATATAAAAGAAAGGAAATAATAAATTAAGAAAAACATTAATAAAATAGAAAATAAGTATATAACAGAGAGAAATGGTAAAGCTAAAGTGGGTTCTTTAAAAAAGATTAACAAAGTTGATAAACCTCTGTTGAAGAAAAAGGGAGAGGCACAAATAACCAATGGCAGTAATGAGAAAAGAAGCAACAGAGATGCTGCAAACCTAAGAAGATATTAAAAGGCTGCTGTGAACAACTTTATACTCATAAATTTGAAAACCTACACAAAATAGAAAAAATTATTAGAAAAATAACTATCCAAAAATCATTCAACAAAAAAAATTACAGGTAAACATTCTCAAATCAGTAATAATACGAGCTTCCTCCGTGAGGCCTCAGTCCAACTTACCAAAATGTTAAGTGGGGTTATCTCTGGGTTGTGCCATTATAAATGATTTTCTCTTTCTTCAGGATTTTTCAAATTATCTGCAAGGGCATGTGTTACTTTTTACATTTTGCTGGGGTGGGGGGAAGAGAACTGGGAGCTTTGGGTTCCAGTCTTAATTCTGCCACGGTACTAACTAGGTGGCCTTCATTAAATCATTTAATTTCTCAAGAGTATTAGTATCCTCATCTATGAAATTGAGACGTGAAGCCAGCTGGACTTCCTGGGTCAAGTGGGGACTTGGAGAACTTTTCCATCTTACAAGAATATTGTAAAATGCACCAATCAGTGCTCTGTAAAATGCACCAATCAGCAGGATCCTAAAAGTAGTCAATCACAGGGAGGACTGAAAAAAGGGCATTCTGATAGGATGGAAACCGAACGGGAAGGGACAAATAAGGGAATAAAAGCTGGCCACCCCAGCCAGCAATGGCAACCCACTCAGGTCCCCTTCCATGCTGTGGAAGCTCTGCCCTGTAGCTTTTCACAATAAACCTTGCTACCGCTCACTCTTTGGGTCCGTGCCATCCTTAAAAGCTGTAACACTCACTGCAAAGGTACACGGCTCCATTCTTGAAGTCAGCGAGACCACGAACCCATCGGCAGGAACCAATTCCAGGCACAAAATGAAGACACTAAACTAGATTTAATTTGTAAAGCAGATTTGATTTCATGTACCAATTTAACATACAAGATAAATATTAATCTTACTACTTTTAAAAATTGCCTTGTTTTCTATATACCAACCACACAGAGACAGCACTATTTAACACTGCCAGGAAGAACGGCTACAGTTCAATTATTCCATAGTCAAAATCATCACGTTAGTACATGATCCCCAATTTAACTAATTTATAGCTAATAACAACATACACCAAGCCCTCTTGTACAACGGTACACTTTAATAGCTAATTTATCTTGTATGTTCAATGCCCAGGCACCAAAATATTTTTTGTATAAAGGATAACCAGTAAGTTGTACTAATTCGTCTGGGGACTGGAAACTTTCAGTTTTACTTTCTATATTTCAACGCTGTTGGAATTATAATTCTTTTACAATGCAGATATTACATTAATTTTTTAAATCAAAATAATCCGAATTTTTTGTGGTTTTATTTGCTTTTGCTTTTAATGGTCAAACTGCGCTTTTAATTATATCTATATAAAATTTTCCAGCATAAAATTATCGCAGCCATGTTTGAATGTCCCATTTGTCCACATATTAGCATATTCTTAAAATTTCTTAACAGAATCTTGCTTCTATCCAAGAGTACTTCTTTGGTTGAGTTGAGATTACCACCAAGTAGGGCAGCCACCTCAATCATGTCTTTGTTAGGCTCCTCAATTTTCAATTCCAGGACCAGCTCAGCTGATTGTTAAAACATGTTGTGGACTATACTGTGTGCCCCCAAAATTCACAGCTTGAAACTCTACCTATCAACGTGACTGTACTTACAGGTAAGGCCTTTAAAGAGGTAATATAAGGTTAAATGAGGTCTTAAGGGTAGGGCCCTATAAGACTAGTGTCCCTAAGAAGAGAAAAAGACACCACGAGTGCATGTGCACAGAGGAAAGGCCATATGAGGACACAGCAAGAAGGGGGCAATGTACAAGACAAGGAGAAAGTCCTCCAGAGAAACCAAATCTGCTGACATGTAGATCTTGGACTTGCAAACTCCAGAACTGTGAGGAAAAAAAAAATTCTGTTGTTTAAGCTACCCAGTCTGTGTTATTTTGTTATGGCAGCCCTAGCAGATTAATACAACATATTAAACTCCTAAAATACAGAATCTCTACACTCCAGGTATTTGTCAGGCTAACCTCTAATTCATTATATATTTAAGTCTTTCAAAAGTATCACTGTGGAAAATTTGAGAACCGCCTGTCAATTCCTCTTGATACATTAATATCCTTGGATTAAACCAGACCAGCACAGCTTTACACCTATATTGTATCAAAGCTCTCTGCCTTCATCCTATAAAATAGATTTTTCTAAATATGACTTAATGCCACTGACCTATATCAAGAAATATTATAAAAAATAGCCTTATGAAAAGATCAGTTTTTACTGTAAGAATGTGTGTATTACACTAAGTATCCTTTCCACTTACTAATTTATTGAGTACTTTTTTGTACCACCTTCTGTTTCAGGTGCTAAAGAAATAGCAATAAAGGGCATTGCAGGCACTCAGGTTTTTACTCTGAGTGGAAAAAAAGAAAGGCCACATAAAAGTTTGGAAGAAGGGACTAAAAAGATTTTATTTGTATTTTAACAGGAGCATTCTAGCTACCGTGTTGAAAATACACTGAAGGAGGACAGACTAGAGGCAGAAAAGGCAGAAGACCATTTAAGATTCAACTGCCATAATCCAAGGGAAAAAACGATGCTGTCTTGCACCAAGGTGGCAGCAGTAGAGATGATAAGTAGTAGTCAGATTCTAGATGCATTTTGAAGGTATAACCAATAGAATTTGCTAACATTAGATACAGGACATAAATGGAAGAGAAAAGGTAGACTACAAGGGAACTAAAAAAAAGTGGAGTTGCCATTTATTGACTTAGGGAAGACTGGAAGAGGAAAATGTGATAGCTATTAGACCTTCAAGGAGGAGATGTCAAAGAAACAGCTGAGTATACAAATCTGGAATCAGGCTGACAAGAAGCAATTAAGCATGGTAGGAGAAAACTAAGAAGACTAAATGAAAGTGTTTCAGTAGAGCAGAAAAAGCATTTTTATAAGAGAGAAGGGAGAAACTGCTAGAATCATGCACTTAAGTAGGAAAGAGAGATGCAAACCATAAGGTACAAATCAGGGTTTCTCACAACTTTCAGTACTACTGACATTTTGGGCTGAGTAACTCTTCATTGTGGAGGGCTCTCCTGTGCACTGTAGGACGTTTTATCAAAATCTCTGGCCTCGCCTCACTAGATGGCAGTACCAATTCCCCATCTCCAGTTACAGCAATCAAAAATGTCTCTAGACACTGCCAAATGTCTCCTGGGGTACAAAATCACACCCAATTTAGAACATAAATGGAGGAAGTGGCCTTTGCTGAAAACACTGGTTATTCATCCACATAAAAGGAATGATGGGAGTTATTATGGGAAAGGTACATGATGATAATATGATTACCTCCTGCTGATTAGATCCTCTTAAGTGTGGATGCAGTCGAGGCCAGAGATGATATGAAGAAGTTGCTAGCACAAAACCAAAATCATTACTCCTAAGAAAATGTATGCAATTTTGTTTTTGAACTACAGCTAACCTATGAGCTACATATATCTGTGAAATGAGTCTAAGCCAGAATTTTTATGAGTTTTTTGTGTCCATCTATGCTCACTTGCAAAACGCACTTACGACTTTTTGAGTTTCTCCTAAAATCACAAGAAAACTCTACTGATTTAGTATGAACCAATGGGTTTCTCCTAAAATCACAGGAAGAAAACAACAATGATTTAGTTTGAATTAAATTAAATGTTATTACTCCCAAGAAGGCTCAGTTTTTAGAAGAAAATGGACCGAAAGGAACATCTCTCCAATGATAATCCATCTAAGAGGGTATTATGTATTCCCTTAAAATCACTCCCACCATATTACCATGTATAATATTTAGAGGGGTCTAACTCTATTTTCTGTATCTGAAAGAGATAAGATAGGCCGGGCACGGTGGCTCATGCCTGTAATCCCAGCACTTTGGGAGTCTGAGGCGGGCAGATCACGAGGTCAGGAGATCGAGACTATCCTGGCTGACACGGTGAAACCCCGTCTCTACTAAAAATACAAAAAATTAGCCGGGCGTGGTGGCGGGCACCTGTAGTCCCAGCTACTCAGGAGGCTGAGGCAAGAGAATGGCGTGAACCCGGGAGGCGGAGCTCATAGTGAGCTGAGATTGTGCCACTACACTCCAGCCTGGGCGACAGAGCAAGACTCTGTCTCAAAAAAAAAAAAAAAAAAAA
>NW_016828245.1:105184-112370 GCF_001698545.2 Rhinopithecus bieti
CCTCTACTAAAAATACAAAAAATTAGCCGGGCGTGGTGGCGGGCACCTGTAGTCCCAGCTACTCAGGAGGCTGAGGCAAGAGAATGGCGTGAACCCGGGAGGCGGAGCTCATAGTGAGCTGAGATTGTGCCACTACACTCCAGCCTGGGCGACAGAGCAAGACTCTGTCTCAAAAAAAAAAAAAAAAGAAAGAGATAAGATAACCATTACATTTTTTAGGTGTTCAGGACTAGGGGTAGACAGCATTAAAGGAAGCCTCAGGAATCATGAAATGAGAAGATGTGAGAATACAACTTGCAGGCAAACAAAAAAAAAAGAAATTTAAGAAAACAAAAACCCACACACAAAAAAATAAGAAGTTCAGGCAACTGGTTTCATATTTACATCAAGTTCCAGGATTACATGATCACCTCTTTGAACTACCAGAGATTTGACTCATTGCAGGATAACATTTCCAAAACCTAGATCTTACACTGAAAAGAACAAAATTGTTCAAAAGGTGATGTTTTAAAATGTGGTATCTACAGCTACATTTATGAAATCACAATTCAATGTTTAAGAAAAGAGCTGTATGCTGCCTAAACACAAGTGAAAACCATCATAGCTTACTCTTTAAGAAAGAGTGAATACAGTCATACCACCTTTGTTAAATTGTACTTGGTCCCTCAATACCAAGTGACATCATGGATCAGGGTTTCAGAGCACTAATATAATGCAAAAGGATTCTACAAACTCGAAAAGATTGAAAACCCTAACACTTCTACTAAAATATTTGGCTTCCAAATTTGTTTTTTAAAATTACTGACAAATGGCCAGGTGCAGTGGCTCATGCCTGTAATCCCAACATCTTGGGAGGCTAAGGCAGGAGGTTCACTCGAGGTCAAGAGTTCAAGACAGCCTGGCCAACATGGTGAAATCCCGTCTCTACTAAAAATACAAAAATTAGCCTGGCATGTTGGCACGCGCCTGTAATCCCAGTTACTCAGGAGGCTGAGGCAGGAGAATCGCTTGAATCCAGGAGATGGAGGTTGCAGTGAGCAAAGACTGTGCCACTGAACTCCAGCCTGGGTGACAGAGTGAGACTCCATCTCAAAAAATAATAATAAAAATAAAAAACTGACAAGCTAGAGAAGTCTGACTAAATCTGAATTTCAGATATTCTATATTACTATCCCATTTTAAATACTGCCTTGCTTTTATAGAAGGAAATTAAATTGGTCAGGCATGACTTGTTTTTCCACTGTGCCATTATGGTTGTTACCAACATCCTGTGCTCTTTCAGATAATTAAATACTGAGACTCTGATTTGTTCTAAAAATTTACTGAGATCCAAGTTAAGATAATCTGATTATAATTTCTAAAGTAGTCTTTTAAATCCCCCAAATCCTAAGAACAGAAACTAAAAGAATAAAGGCATTACATGGGAAAAGGAAAGCTGTGAAAGGAGAACCTAAACACTATCACACTGGCCCCATCTCCCACCCAATACTGTACTATGGCAGTCGCAGGCAATTATTATCTGTCAGGTGCCAAGGCCCAAAACGTAATCAAGAGGCTCCTCCTCACAGGCAATTATTATCTGTCAGGTGCCAACTTCAACACAACCACTTCATGTTTCTAGTCCATTTTCTCTTTTCGCCCCTGAAAATCTCTAGAGAAGTCCATATAATTGTCATTCGTGGTCTAAATACTTAAAGAATATCTTTAAGAACTTCTTTTACAGATCAAAGACCTAAACATGGTTAAGTGATTTAGACAACACCATACAAGTAGTTGGTCTCTGACCTCCCATTTTTGGGGAAGACATTATTCAGAACCTTACCAGAGTTTCTCAGTAATTGCTAGGAGTCTTCTTGCTACAAGCAGGAAGGCTAATTAACAAGCTACACAGGGACATAAGAACTTATATAACCCTATATTCAAGTACTGGCTGACAGGAAGCCCAAGCCCACAAGGTTTTAAATGTATCCGTTTAAATAAACAAGAAACTACACGCCAAGAACAAAAAGGCCAATTTCTCTTAGAAAACAAGTCCATTCTAAATTCTTGACTTCTGTCTTTCGCTTTCCTCTCAGCACAGGTTGACACATTAATAACCAGCCAGTACAGAAGCATGTTTCTAACCAACTGCTTGATTCCCCTGGCCAAAAGTTATCTCTTAGTCTTCCTGAATTCCCACTTAAATGCTGGTAATACTGCACAGCTGGCCTACTGTGGTTATTAGGTACATGTCTTTTACTCTCCTATTAGATTACCAGAATCCTACACTTCTTCAGTAAACTCCCTGAAATCAAGACTATGTCTTGCAATTCTTTTTTTTTTTTTTTTTAATACCCACAAAGCTTAGCACACCTATGTGTTGGACATTTGCTAAATGTATAAACTGGTTGATTATTTTTAAGGTTTAGTGTTGCCATAACTCTAGGACTGAAATGTTATTCTACAATAGAGTTAAGACATATCTAAATGCCATAAAAGAGGTTATACAACATTATCTTCTAATTTTAAATGAATGGTTTTCCATTTATTTCCAACCTTTTGTTGGTACTTTAATTAAAATAAAAAATCGAACGTCGAATACTAGGTATATTTTCCTGAAAAGCTACAGGTAATGTTTGAAAATTATATTTTTTCAACATTCTAAGAGTGTCTATTATTTAATGAAGAAGTCCTGTGGTTAAAAAGTAACTTTTGCAAAGACAACAGTCACTCAATAATTTATCCTTTGTATTATGCCATTCCTTTGCTTCTGTTGTTCTTATCTTTCCAAATCTTAATTTCCATAAAACCTCTTCTTGTTTTCCCAACTACAATCTCTTCCATCTGCCTTATGTTATAATTATATAAATCATTTTAATCTCTGCCAGTATATTATAAATTCCCTAAGAGTGCAAATGACTTACTAATTTTTGTAAACGTTCATCAATGTGTTGAAATCATGTCAGACTAGAATAATAGTCACTGCCCACATCTGAAAATAGTCTGCAAACCTTAAGGCCAAATGAATTTTTAATTTGAAAATCATCATGTATGATTATTTCAATTAATATTTTAATATGTGCAGTAAAGTTTAAAAATAGCCAAGGCCTATCTTTCAGAAAAGTAATAACATAAATAATGAGAAATTTACAATATCTGTTGCATAAACCCTCAAAACATTCACTGAAGGGTAGTTAGAAATGTCTTAAAGGCAAAATAAAGTACAATAAAGCACATACACAGGAGAAGATCATCTCTTTGAACTACCAGAGATTGGACTCATTGCAGGATAACATTTCCAAAACCTAGATCTTACACTGAAAAGAACAAAATTGTTCAAAAGGTGATGTTTTAAAATGTGGTATCTACAGCTACATTTATGAAATCACAATTCAATGTTTAAGAAAACAGCTGTACACTGCCTAACACAAGTGAAAAGCATCACTGCTTACATGATACCACTAAAACCACAGACATCAGCTGAGACTGTCTACTACAGACTGCACTACCATGTCAATATTGCACAAACTGGGACATCATGACATCAAGCAGTCATTCACAGCCAACCAATCACGCCACCCGCCACACACAGGAAAATATGTAACACATTCTTTCTTTCAATTATTACAATGTTATAAACTCAAAATCCTTTTAGAACAATTCTGTTCAACGATGTATCAATTTTAGATTCTGAAATAAAGTATGTATTGTATTTTGAAAAGGTTCTCAGGTTACCATGAAACACAACATCAGCTAAGAATCATCAGTTAGTTGCAAGACAGTATTCTACACTATGTCTGGCTGGGAGGCCTTCCATCCATCCACTAACCTACCTACGCACCCACACGCCCTCTCCAAAGCAGGCACTCTGATATTAAGAAGGAAATACTACAAAGAAAAGCCCACACCATGAGAAGTCACAAGACCTTCATTCCAAGTCCTAGCTGGTCACCCTTTTAATCATCTGATCCAGAACTAAAGCTTCTTCATCTGATTGCTCTAAAATCAAGTGACATGCTCCATGAAAAGGAGCTTGCTTTTTCTTTTTACTATACAAATATAGGAATTCAGGTATTTGTTAGTTGATTGTACAGTGCTTGAAAGCAGCTTGTTCTTTTTTTTTTTTTTTTTGCCCAATCTGTTTTTCACAAAGCCCAAGAGGTCATCTCCAGTTCATGACAAAATTATAACTGGATCAGTACACTCAAAACTAAGGTATTAAAATGAGGTGGTGTGCAAAATGGGTTTGTATTTGTATTTGTCAAAAGACCAAAATAACAGTGTCAAAGGCAGGCATCCTAAACCAGGTAAATTTTGAGTCGAATTTGGAAGACCAAAAGGACTGTCTTGTTGCAACATAAAAATGCAGGTTAGAGTAAGAAGATCAGTATGTAACAGAGGGGCCAAAGTGAGGAGTACATATAATTAAATATAAAGTCAAAGATGGAGAATATTTGACAAGTTTGTATTTCGTAACACAGCTATTAGAAACAACTACATATTCTTAAGCCAAGAGTGATATGGTAAAATGATACTTGAAGAAAATTATCCTAGCAGCGGTGTGGAGGATGAAGTTATTAGACATGAGTGTCAGAAAATTCAGTTTTGAAAGCTTTCAAAGACTGTAAGATAAGGTGGTGGTTAAGGACATGAAAAGGAGTAAATCTGGTAGACAGTGCAGAGAGTCAACTAGACTTTGTGAAAGGCTGAATTAGGGAGGTGCAAAAAGATTTGAAAATGACTCTAAGCATCTGGTCACAAGGGGCCTACAGCATAACCACACCTGCACAGCACTAACAGTTCTTACACAGGCTTTTCCAGGCTGCATCTGAACCCGTTTATTTAGTTCTACATACCAGACCTGCAGTGAGACAGCACTCCACTTCAGATGGAAGCAGAAAACTATCACCACCATTCTAGCAAGAAAATATCCATAACCAAAGATTCCAGCTTTGTTTCTTGATGAAAGAGGCCCACTCTTCTAACCCTGAGGAACTTCCTATCTGCACTACTGGGGAACAGGGAAATTTCTTCTCTCTATCCCCAAAAGATTCTCCACACACTTGAAGACCAAGCTCAGTTCTATATGGATCTTTTAAGTCACATGTACATAAAACACAGATGACACCAGTGATAGTGATAGGCGTAACAATATAAAGCAGGCAAACCCTGTTTTTAAAGGGCTCGTTCTAAACTGGAGCTAGGCCAAGTTGATTACACTAAAAAATTAAAGTGGCTAAAAAGCAATCTTCTGGGGTTAATGTATCACAAAACGTCAAAAAAATAAATTGTTCCAGAATGCACTGCTACATAATGATTCTGCAGTTTTGCTGAAGCTTTATTTTCTGCAGTTTTAAAAACACTGTTGGAAAGCAGACATCAGATCAAAGGGTTTTCCTTGTCTAAAAAGCATACTATTATGCTATTTCCAATTTTATCAAGAAGAATGGTTATCAATAACAAAATGTATTTAATAAAGGTCTGGCTGCCTACAGTTCCTTTTAAGGAAGACCACGTATAAATTTCGTTATTTAAAAAAGAACTCATATTAATCTATGGGAGACTATGAGTAAACAAAGCTCCAGGGCTTGGTTTGAACATTTCCATTTTCAAAAAGGACTGATGAATCCAATCTCCTTGAGAAACATGTCTATTTCACCCAGCTTTTAAGGAGATTCTAAAACGTTATGTATACACACACTTTTCTCAAACAAACAAGCACTGTCGTAAATTTTTCACATTGCCTTACTATATTTAAAAAAAAAAAAAAAAAAAAAAGGCTACCTTACAAATTAAAGTATTACCTAGGAGGGTTACCAAACTACGACCTCCTGATAAATGAGATAGCTCCCCAAGTCACTGTCACTCTAACCCTTCCATGCTAAATCTTTCGGGCGCAGAGGATGAATTTTTCTATCTTCTTGTTGGAATTAAGATCCTGCATTATCAGGAGATACACAGGGTTAGACTTAAAGCCACAGACTCCAGCAGCTCCAAGCTGCCCTAGCACAGCGGGCAGGGGGAGCCAAGGCGCAGCATCGCCTCCAGGCTCCGAGACCAACACCAAGTCTCTTCGCCTCCACGTTCCGAAACCAACACCAAGTCTCTTCGCCTCCACGCCGAGAGCAGGTGCGAAACGGACGCTCTGGGGTTTCAGCGGCACCACCACCTTCCTCTACCGCAGACCCAAGAGCCGCCCTAGGAGGAACCTTCTAGTCCAGCCACCTCGGGCCCGTTTGCTGGGGGTGGAGAGTGCGATGGATTCCTAAGCCTTTCCCCTAACGGGTGATTTCCTACACCAGAGGCAGCACCCACGGTCCCACGGGGAACTCAAACCCAAGGCTGCAAAGGGGCCACGGGTGGGGCCCACCAACACCTCACAGCCTCCTGAGGAGGCGTGCGCCCTGGACAGGAGGTCCCTGCCCCCGCGTCTGGATCCTGGTATCTTCCCCTCGGGCTCCCGGCCGCCGCTCACCGTGAAGGGGACATCCCCGACGCTGCCCACGGAGTAGCAGTTGTCTCCAGGGTTGACAGCCCCAGTGAGGACCTGATGCAGATGCATCTCCGGAGCCCGGGCTGTACAGAATGCGCGAGAGGGGCGACGACCCCCGCGCCCGGCCCTCCGGCCGCGAGAGCCGCTTCCCTCTGTGCCTCCCTCGGAAACCCGCCCCGCGGAGGCTCCGGCTTAACTCCTCGCCCCCCTTTCGCCTTCCCTCCGCCTCGTCCCTGCCATGGGGGAGCTCCTCGACCGCCGCCGCCGCCCGGGTCGCCGCTCAGCTGCGGAAATGCCCGGATGTTCCCACTGCCTGCTGCACCGGCGCACAAATGCGGGAGGAGGGCAAGGGTGCGTGTGAGGCGGGGGAGGGCACTAGGAGGAACGCGCGAGCTGGGAGCTTGCAGCAAGGGACGCTCCGCCCGAGGGAGCGGGCCGGCGCGCGCGCCCACCGCGGGGGAGCGACGGTCGACGGGAGGTAGAGCCCCCGCTCCCCGCTCCAGCGGCAAAGCTCTCAGTTCAGTCTTTTCCCCACGCCCCGCGTTTGCGCGTGCGCGCGCCGTGGTTTCCAGGGCAATTGCGCGCGCCGCGCCGACCCTCGGTCCCGGGATTGCGCGCGCAGACGTGCGGGAGTTCCCTTGGAGCCTCCAGGGCTGCAGCCGCTGCGGACGGAGGAAG
This sequence comes from Rhinopithecus bieti, assembly GCF_001698545.2. Classification (NCBI taxonomy): domain Eukaryota; kingdom Metazoa; phylum Chordata; class Mammalia; order Primates; family Cercopithecidae; genus Rhinopithecus; species Rhinopithecus bieti. The sequence continues at coordinate 112,335 of NW_016828245.1, forward strand.
GAGGACGGAGGCGGGAACGGGGGCGGGGCCGGGGGC
>NW_016828245.1:113388-114529 GCF_001698545.2 Rhinopithecus bieti
GAACGGGGGCGGGGCCGGGGGCGGGGTCGCGGGCGGGGGCGGAGTGGGGTGTAGGTCGCGCGGGACCACGCGGTAGTCGGACGCCGGGGACGAGCCACGAGCCTGTTTTGCTGTGTGGAACCTAGTCCAGAATACAGTGTGCAATGGTCAGTGCAGTTGACCTCAGAAGAAGGACACCCGTCACCGGGAATTTACACCTGGAGATATCTTAGATCTCTTCGGTGCAGTACCTAAGATAATTTATTTTACATAAACAATTTAGGCATCTTGCAACTATTTAGAGAAGCTGTACTCCCCTGACAGCTAATTATTTTGCTCCCACTTTTTGTCACGGTTATTCTAGACAGCAAAAAGCCCCCTTAGAGACGGGTGACTCCTTTAGACTTTTTTTCATGGGTAATTTCATGAATTAGAAGAATCACCTGATTTTCCATACTGTCTGGTAAACGTTGAGTGGTTGATAACGAGGATCAGATAGATCCCTGCCGCAGGCCAATTCATGGCAAATTTTTTAACCCATACTATGCTTAAGTCACAGGGTAAGGCAGCAGGGGACACCAAGACACAACTGTGTAAAACCAGGCAGAACGCCAGAAGTGTTGTGATTGAGATATAAAAGTCTATGCACCACAGAAGAGGAAGAAGGATGTTGACTAAGGGCCTGGATAAGGCGTTATGGAGACATAACCTGACATAAACGCTGAGTTTAATTTTGACAGGCTGAGATAAGAAATGCTGCAATACAGTACAGAAAATGGAGGGGGAGTGTTGAAGGTACAAAGATTAATGTTTGAGACAGATGATTTATAGGGTGGGGAAAGTAAATAATACTTAGCAAGAGATCAAGGTATCCAAGTGGTCTATCTCTTGGCGTACCAAAACATGTTATGGAGAGTCTTGAATGCGCCAAGAAGCCCAGATTTCACTCTGCATGCAGTGGGGGTATATCAGATGTTTCTGAGCAAAAGTTTATATAATCAGAGCTGCTTTGGGGAGATGACTTTGTAGCACTTTGAAACATAAAGGGAAGGGTGGGGAAGATTGGAGGCAAAGATCTGTCAGTCCTTGGTAATCTTTTCAGTAGAAAGTTGCAAGAGGAATGAAAAATAATTCTTAATGATCTAGGGCATTCTCTCTCTCT
>NW_016828245.1:115606-130670 GCF_001698545.2 Rhinopithecus bieti
TAAGAAAATGTGGCACATATACACCATGGAATACTATGCAGCCATAAAAAAGGATGAGTTTGCGTCCTTTGTAGGGACATGGATGCAGCTGGAAACCATCATTCTTAGCAAACTATCACAAGAACAGAAAACCAAACACCACATGTTCTCACTCATAGGTGGGAACTGAACAATGAGATCACTTGGACTCGGGAAGGGGAACATCACACACTGGGGCCTATCATGGGGAGGGGGGAGGGAGGAGGGATTGCATTGGGAGTTATACATGATATAAATGATGAATTGATGGGTGCCGACGAGTTGATGGGTCAAGTATACATATGTAACAAACCTGCACGTTGTGCACATGTACCCTAGAACTTAAAGTATAATAAAAAATAAAATTAAAAAAATAAAAAATAAAAAAAAAATTTGAAGAAATTCCAATGTTATGTTCATACATAGAAAAAAGGCAAGTATGTTACCAAATGTTCATATATATTAAATTGCAGGAGAAAAATTAAATATGTGTTATAGAAGCTAGTTTTGAGAATGATGGCCACATAAGAAGTGAAGGCTGTTTCTAAGTGTCATAAAGTTATTATCTTTACCCTCAAATTCATTTTTAAAGCCTGATAACCATTGTTACTACTGGATTCTAAATGAATCTCTTAATCTTTGACCTTAGCTGCATTAGAAAGCAAGTCAAAACTATCATCAAACAACAAATTGTACAATTGTAGGCAGGTTTCCAAGAGTGTTACTAATTCACATTATTTAAACCATTTCACATTTGGCTCTTGTTTTACAGCATTGCATCCCCCCATTCACAGTTGTGACGTTGTGAGCCCCTTTCTTCCTCTCGGTATCAAACTCAAAATCTGAAGCCTGTATCCACCTGTTCTCTTCCCTCATGAATCCTTTAAATGGATTCTTCATAGCCTTATCTGAAGGTTGCAAATGGCTAATTAAGTCTCCTGGAATTACAGCTGAGCCTTTTATTGTCCACCCTGATCAATCAAAACTCACTCCAGACTAATATGGCAAGTTTCCTTGGTAGCCCACCAGGGCAGCTAGACCACACTTCTGACTGTCCACAATTTCATCTCTTCCTTGTTCATCCAAATTTTTTCATGGACCTAAAAACAAATTGGAAATTCTTTCTTCTAATTTTGGAAACGGCTTTCTTTTAAAAATTAGAAAAAGTAGCAGTTGTGTATCATTAACAAAATATGCTAATCGAATTGTAAGATACAATTTCTCATGTCCACAACTCTTTTTTTTTCTTTTTGCTTGGATTTGAGATTCCAACACAACTCTTAATAGTACCTTTGGGTTGGGTTTAATGGCCCATTGAATGTGTACCATTAAATGTGGGACTTAGTTTCCCAGCAGTCTCACATACCTATGTGTACTAGTTATCAATTACTGTGCAATAAATTACCCCAAAATTTATTAGCTAAAAATAACAATAGAGATTCTTTATCTCACAGTTTCTGTGAATCAATAATTCAGTAGTAGCTTAGCAGGAAAGTTCTGGTTCAGAGTCTTTCATGATATGGCAATCAAAATGTCAGCTACATGCTAAATAAAAGAAGCTGGACACATAAGACCACATAATTCATTTATATGAAATGATTTGTATGAAATTTTCTGAAAAGACAAGTCTACAGTCACAGAAAATAGGTTAGTGGTTGCCTGGGGCAGAAGGTAGAAGTGAGAGTGACTGCTAATGGATATGAGGTTTCTTTTTGGCATGATATAAATATTCTAAAATTAGATTGTGGTCATGGTTGGGCAGTTCTGTAAAATTACTAGAAATCACTGAATTGTATACTTGAAATTAGTGAATTTTATGGTAATTAAATTATACTTTCAATTAAGCTATCTAAAAAAGAAATATCAGCTGGGGATACAGTCATCTGAAGTCTTGACTGAAGCTAAAGGCCCTGCTTCCAAGATGGCAGGCTCTCATGGCTAGCAAGTTGATCCTAACAGGCAGATGGAGGCCTCAGTTCCTGTGTGTTCCTCTCCACAGTGCTGTGCGAGTGTTCTCAAGACACGGCAGCTGGCTTCTCCAACAGCAAGTGATCCAAGAAAGAGACCAAGGTAGAAACTGCAATGTCTTTTATAACCTAGCCTTGGAAGTCACACACCATCATTTCTACCTTTGGGTGCAAAGGCCAGCTGTAACTTACTGTGGGAGACTATTTCCCGAGAAAGTGAGTGCCAGGAAGGGAGAGTCGTGAGCAGCCATTTTGTAGATTATCCACTACACCATGGAACTCAAGGACTTTATCTTCAAGAGTCAAGGGGCATGATTTGTGTCATTATTACTCTTACCTATAGAGGTAACTGGAATTTCTACTCATAAATCTATAGTATCATAATGTTGATCTTTGATATATCTGTTATTAGTTCTTGTTGAGCTATCTATATAGTTTAAATATTAAATTTCTCAAGTGATTCCATTTGTTTGAGGATCTAATATCCATTTTTTAAAAATATTTCTTCTAGTTGTGGGGACCTTACAGTTTTCCTAGGGATGTCTAACACTTTAAGCTGCTGGTTTCTTCAGTTGTATAGCAATGGAAGCCCTGACTTTCTGTTACCAGTTCATTTTGCAGTCTATTGTGTGAAAGTCTGAAATTGATGTTGTAGCAATACCTTTATTGCTTTTCAGTTATAAACTATAGCAATGATGCATTTTAATCTAAAATATCATAGATGTGAACCTACATCAGTTATCACTTTAACAAACCATTCTGAAACATAGTGGCTTAAAACAACAATTATTATTATTTTGTATGTTCTGTAAATTGGTTGGGAAGTTCTTCTGCTGGTTTCACTTATAGAACTGCAGTGAACTGAAAGTTCACCTGTGGTAGAAGGTCCAAGATGGCCTCATGTCTAGCAGTTGATGCTGGTTGTTGTCTGGGGTGCGTCAGTTCCCCTTTATGTGGCATCTTGTCCTCCATAGACTGGACCGACTTTTGTACACGGCAGTCTCATGCCTAGCCTTGAAGGTCAGAGTCACTTCTATCATATTCCTTGGTCAAAACAAGTCACAGAGCCAGCACAGATTCAAGAACTAGGGAAATAAAATCCACCTTTCAATGGGAAGAACAGAAAAGTCACATTGAAAATGTGTATAGAAGAAGTTATCAGCCATCTTTGCAAAAAAAAAATCTGTATCACAGCCTCAGACTCTAGCTTTGACTATCTCTGTGGCCTCTGATTTGTTATATTTGCTTTTGAGTTAGGTAAGCATGCCACTTATAGGATGAAAAAAAAAAAAAACTTACGTATCTGCTGTCTTTCTCTGCTAGAGGTAGTGTTAAGTTATTGTTTTCTTGGTGACTGTAACTCAGACTCTTAGCTATTTCTCATTCATTATGCATTTGGCTTATCTCTAATGTAAGTGCATTGGACATGGGGCAATTTTTAAATACCTTTCTCTGGGGCAAAGGTGAATCTTTATGCATCTTATAAGCAGGTGAATACGGTAAGTTTTCATCTAGTTAGATTATTTTGTTGCTAGACTCTGAAAACACTGACCATTTAGGAGTATAGAGAAGATTGGTTCGTATCTTTGCAGGTAACTATTTATGATTGTACTGTGAAAAGTAATATGCTGTATGTATATAATTTATTTCCTTAATGATCACTGATTAGCACTTTTAGAAACTCATTTAAGCAAGAGCTTAAGGGGTAACTAATTTTTTTAAGCATTTTGTTATATGAATAATTATATAGATTAGACCAGACACAAAAAGTATTCACCCTTGCTTATCTTTTCAACTTCATCCTTCAACATTCCTGACCTCTAAATGTAGGGTACAACCACACTAATATACAGTTATTCCTTTCAAGCCTCTGGCCACTGGCTAATTTCCCTTTCCAGAAACTCCCTCACTATTATCATTTGGTTGGGTGCGGTGGCTCATGCCTGTAATCCCAGCACTTTGGGAGGCCAAGTTGGGCAGATCACCTGAGGTCAGGAGTTCGAGACCAGCCTGGCCAACATGGTGAAACCCCGTCTCTACTAAAAATACAAAAATAAAAAATAAAAAAAATTAGTCAGGCGTGGTGGCATGCACCTGTAGTCCCTGCTACTTGGGAAACTTTGCTTGAACTCGGGAGGCAAAGGTTGCAGTGAGCTGAGATCTCACTACTGCACTCCAGGCTGGGCAACAAGAGCGAAAACTCTGTCTCAAAAAAAAAAAAAATCATTACTACCACCACACTCTTTGCCTATCTCACTACTACTCTTCCCTAAAAATTCGGTTCGGGCACCCTCATTTCCGGAAAACTTTGCACAGTGTGAATTAGATTCCTTTGTTATATGCTAACAGTATTCTCTTACCTTTTCTGCCTAGAGAGCAGGGACTGTGTCTTGATGTTGACAATTTCTGATTGCCTTACCTATTATCTGTTTTCTCCTCATCAGGACCCTCAGTTTTTAGCTAGGAAATAGATGCCTGGAATAAAGAATACATTTCCCAGCCTACCTTGTTGCCACTTGGTTATATGGCTAAGTTGTGATCAATTAGATGTTGATCAAAGCGGCAGTACAGTAGTTTCTGGAAATTTTCCTTAAAAGGTAGCTGTCATACCCTTGATGCCTTCATCCTTCTTTCCTCCATCCTGTTTCCCTAGAACACAGATGAGATCACTGAAGCTCCATTTTGGAGCGTAAGGATGACGGTTCAACCCTAGGAATAGTAGAGTAGAAAACTGGAAGCTGCCAGGTTCGGTTGCTCACACCTGTAATCCCAGTACTTCGGAAGCTGAGGTGGGTGGATCATTTGAGCTCAGGAGTTCCAGACCACCCTGGGCAACAAGGTGAAGCCCTGTCTCTACAAAAAATACAAAAATTATTTGGCCGTGGTGGTGCATGCCTGTCATCCCAGCTACTCTGGAGGCCAAGGTGGGAGTTTTGCTGGAACCTCAGAGGTGGAGGTTGCAGTGAGCTGAAATTGCACCACTGCACTACATCCAGCCTGAGCAACAGAATGAGATTCTGAAAAAAAAAAAAAAAAAAGAAAGAAAGAAAGAAAGAAAAAAAAAAGAAAAGAGAAAAAAACTGGAAGCTTGTCACTTGTCACTGAATTTCCAGGCAACTATGAAGCCTTCTCACCAGCCTTGGGTTTCTCCATCTGGATTTTTACATCAGAGAGAAATAAACTTCTATATTATTTAAGCCACTATGTTTTGTGTCTCTGTTAGAAGTGTTGCTCATTCTAACTTTTAGCTGTGTGTGTGTGTGTGTGTGTGTGTGTGTGTGTGTGTGTGTGTTTATTTGCTGAAGCCTGGCAAAGTACCTGGAACATAGTAGGAACTCAAGAAATGTTAATTAAGCCAAGTAGTTATTAACTGTATTGGGGTACATTATGTAAATTTAGTGAAAATGTCGCAAATATTTTAGAACTTGCATATGTTTTCAAGGCCTCGGAAAACAAAATACTACATCCTGTCGAGAGGGCAGATGGTAGTTGTGGGGAGAGAAGGCCAGTAGTATTGAGATAAAGGATAAGGACTGAACAAAAGTTGAAGTTAGTTACTAAATCAGGCATGGTCTGCTAGGTAATCAACAGACCATTTTGTGCATCTGGAGAAATGAATTAATTTTGCTGGCATGGTACTTGAGCAAAATACAATTTTAAAGAGAGAGAGAAACAAGTTCATCTCGTGCTAGACTTAGAGAGCAAAATGAACTTGTGTTGTTCTGGTTGCTGAGAGAAAAATCAGTCAAGCTAACAATCAGGCATTGTGGTGTTGAAATCACCAAGTATTACACAGTACTCTTAGGGGTGGGCCAGGATGGTCAGGGAACTGAGCCTCCCAACACCACACCCCTAAAGGGAAGTGAGAGGGGAGAGGAATCAGCACTTCCTCATGGTGAAGAGATGGCATCCCTGCCTGCAGAAAAGAAATTGTATCTGGGGGCAGCAGAAACAAGCATGTGCCAGAGGGTCTGGGTCCAGTGTTTGTTTTTTGTTGTTGTGTGGTGGTGGTGGTGGTTTGTATTTCCCTGCATGTGGGTGTGCCTACATGGGTCAGGTGTTAACCAAAAAAACCTGACGTTATCAATTGACTGTCCTTTTAATCTAGTTCTATATACTGCAAGCATATTTGTATAGGCATATTCCTGTGACCATTAACCCTTCTACATATGAAGCAAGATTATGAAAAATGTTCAGGATAGATTAAGGTTTTATTGCATTTTCAAAAGAAGATTGTAAAAGAAAAAACTATCCACCAACATATGAATGGATAAATTGTGCTATCTACATACAATAGAATATTACTCATAGTGAGGAATGAAGTACTGACATATGCCGTAATATGGATGACCTTGAAAACATTTATGCTCAATAAAGGAAGCCAGACACAAAGGTCCCATTGACTACACATTTATATGAAATTTCCAGAATAGGTAAATCCATAGAGATCTTAGAAAGCACATTGGTATTGCCGGGGGCCAGGGGAAGAAATGAATAGGGGTACAGGGTCTCCTTGTGTGATGATAAAAATGTTTTGGAACTAGAGTCAGTGGTTGCACAACACTGTGAATGTATTAAGTGCCCCTGAATTGTTCACTTTCAAATGGTTAATTTTATGTTATATGAATTTTACCTCAATAAAAGAAACAGTCACTTTTGTTAATTAACAGAAACAAACTCCGTGTGTGTACAAAGAAAAAGTTCTAGAAAGTAGGTTAACAGCTCTCATGTCTAGTTGATAGAATTATAAACAAGTTTAATTTCAATCTCTTTCCACACTTGTTTCTAATTTTCTACAATGAATATATATGAGTTGCTTTTATATTGGGAAAACATAATGATTTTAACTTTTTAAACAAAAGATGGCCTTTCTTTAAGTCTATGAAGAAGTTTAAGAAACTAGGAAATCATGTTCAGATTAACATTATGTATTCCATATCAGTTGCAAAATTAAATTTTAAATGAGGATACAAAGTTTTGTGGAGTATATTTCACTATTTTTAAAACACAATAATTTGTGCACACTTATATGTAAAATTTCAAAGGTGAATGCAAAAGACATGTTTAAATTTGTTTAAAAGACAGGCATTGCAGAGGGTTCCTGAACAAGTCTATGGGCCTACTGGGCCTTTGATCTTGGAGTGGATGATGACTTCTATACCTCTACAACAGTGTCAATAGGCCTACAACCCCGAAATCTCACCAACTTTGAAAAACGGTTGGTAAGGAGCCAGCAGTCTTTCTGGTAAACAGAGTCCAAAAGATCCACCATATCAACAGTTTCTTTTGCCTAGAGGTCTTTCTCCCTTACCCTCTCCAACCACAGCTCCACCCCAATTCAACATTGTCTTCAAAGCCCAGCTTTAAAATCACCTAGGTAAAATGTTTCCTCCCAATGATGTTAAATAAATTTATCCCACCCTCTGTTCCCCTACATATTTGTGTCTTCACTATGAGATTTATCATATTACTTCTATTACAGTACACTTTTTCAGTGAGTTAGCAGCACAACTCCCATGCAAATATAAAATGAAATTATGCCAAATATTTTATTCAACTCATTCCTTGATTAAGAAACCAGTAAGATGTTAAAATAGTTCAAATAAGAATCCGACTTATAGAGATTTATGTTTCCTACCTGACAGTTCATTTGCATTGCTTATGAAAATGAGTGAGTTATATTGCTATCGGTTTTCCAAAAATTTAGCTTTTATTCTCAGTGTTTTTAAATAGCCTGGTAAATAGCAAATCAATCAAGTAACATCAAAGAATCCTTAAAATTATCCGAGGCAATGCCCAGCTCTTCACTGAAGGTACACTTGACAATTTATTTTGCCTATTTCCAAGTCTTGAATAATTTTTCTTGGCAATTCATAGCTTAGACCTCTGTCTACAGAGTCTGTCTGCTAGAGTATGAGCTCAAAACTGTATCTTCAGATATTGGTTAAATTAAATACTGAGAGCGTCTTCATTTCAGGCAGCAACAAATACTCTAGGGATACAAAAATGATGCAAAGGCAGAAAAACTTCTTCCCCTGGCTTCAGGGCCTTATTTAGTACACATTAAGCATAGAAACAAATAATTTATATACAATATGAAAGAGCTATACCTTAAGATAAATCTGTAGCATGTACAAAATGGAATCGTGAGACAGCACAATTATGATTATTTTCGGGAAATCAATACACATACTCCCAGTGCAAAAACTCATTCATGACTTCCCTACTGAAAATTCAGTTCAACCACACACAAACATTTTGGTATGTGAGGAAAGAGGCTATAAAGAAAAAAAGATAATATGATAGGTGATATTTATGGAGCACATTATCTTTAATGCTTATGATTACCTAATAGCATAGGCACTTTTATGAACCCCTTTTTATAGATGAGGAAACAGAAGCACACTAAGGTCATACAATGCAAGACTCTGTAGACAGAAATATAAGCTATGAATTGTCAAGAAATTCATGGGAATAGGCAAAATAAATTGTCAGATGTACCTTCAGTGAAGAGCTTGCCCTCTAAGAACTGAAAGTCTAATGAAGTAGGAGAAATACAAAAATGATATAATCCCATACAATGTAATAATGGTATTAAGGAGTGCAGTGTAATAATTATGCCAAATACAGTGGACACGTTTTGAGATGCCAATCCAAATCATGCCCCCTTTGAAATTTCCTCCATCTATCATCTCTGCGAAAAGGGGGAACCTAACTGACCACGTTTGTCCCATTTGATCTCCACAAAGTCCTGGATCAGCTGATTGAATTGGGATTCTACATCTATTCAAGTGAAAAGTAACTTACAGGCTGGGCTGAACCAACCAGATTTTCTGAGCTGGGAATGTGAAATTGGGACACAGAGATCCTCACTTGAACAATAGTGGATGTAGGACTTAAAAGAACTTGCAAAGTTGGGATTGAAGGGAGCACAAGGACAGGCCAAAGTGTGAAGCCAAGGAACCCTAAATGAGCAGAAAAGGCTGTGCTGCAGACAGAAGCAGGACACAAGGTAGAGCACAGCAAGAAGTGGAGATCACAGGGCGCAGCAATGGAATTATAGACTCTGACCCTGTCTTTCTAAGTGCACATCCTCTGCGGCCCGATTGCCTTTTCTTTTCTGAAGTCCATGAAATGCCTGCTGCATCCTTTTTATTAAACTTTTTTGTTGCCCTTCCTTTTACTTGATCAGTCCTAACTCGCCCAGGTCCTGAAGCATTCATTAGGGAAAGAGGTATAAAAAGTGTATGTAAAAATAGAGGCAACAAGTTACACAGTACACTCAGAGAAAGGTAATCACCTTATAGCGACTGAACAGCACGTTACATTGTGATTTCTGTAGGCAGCCAGACTGATGCTCTGATCAATTAGTATCCATTTACCTGAATTGGCTCCTTCCTCCCAAGCCTGCTCCCTGTACTACTTCTCACATGGTGGCTTTTCTTCCTATCTCTCCATCTATGGCAGTAGGAGTGTGCCTCTGCACCCCTATATTCCTTCATGTCAAGTTGGATGAGTGACTTTCTTATTTATTTGAGTTGGAGTCATGATGAGTACCAAGTCCAAAGCTAGCAGACCACACTTAATTTTTGTTTAGACTTCTTATGAATTATAATTTTTCTAATCATTCTAACAAAAGTTGGATAGTTTTTTGTTTGTTTGTTTTTGAGACAAGGTCTTGCTTTGTCACCCAGACTGTAATATAGTGGCTCCATCACAGCTTACTGTAACCTCAGCCTCCAGGACTTGAGTGATCCTCTCACCTCAGCGTCCTGAGTAGCTGGGACTACAGACACCTGCTGTTACACCTGGATAATTTTTATTTTATTTTATTTTAAATTATTTTATTTTATTTTATTTTATTTTATTGAGATAGAGTCTCACCCTTGTTGCCCAGGCTGGAGTGCAATAGTGCGATCGATCTCAGCTCACCGCAACCTCCATCTCCCAGGTTCAAGCCATTCTCCTGTCTCAGCCTCCTGAATAGCTGGGATTAGAGGCATGTGCCACCACGCGCAGCTAATTTTGTATTGTTAGTAGAGATGGGGTTTCTCTATGTTGGTCAGGCTGGTCTCGAACTCCCGACCTCAGGTGCTCCACCCACCTCGGCCTCCCAAAGTGCTGGGATTACAAGTGTGAGCCACCATGCCCGGCCTACACCTGGATAATTTTTAAATGTTTTGTAGAGACAGGGTCTCCCTATGTTGTTGGTCTCAAACTCCTGGGCTCAAGCGATCCTCCCACCTCAGCCACCCAAAATGCTAAGACTACAGGTGTGACCCACCGCGCCTGGTCAAAAGTTGGATAGTTTTTAAAAAACACTGGCTACTTGCAGAAAGAAGTCTAACTTAAGAAAACCATAATTCCCTACAACTCTTTCAGAGTTAAAGAAAAAAAAGTCATATTTGCTTCTGTGGAACTAAAATAATTATTAGAGTTTTGGCTATTGATCTGTGACCAATGATTCCTGTAGGACGCTTTCTGTCTATTCTAAGGCTACAAAATCAAGCCGGGTTTCCGAATCTCTTCACTTAACACCCCCAATAAGATGCTTTTTCTGCCTTATCAGCCTCTAATAATTTTTTTAAAGTCAAAGTGAGTTTATTAAGAAAGTAAGAGAATAAAGAATGGCTACTCCATAGGCAGAACAGTGGCATGGGCTTCTCAGCTGCTTATACTTATTGTTACTTCTTGATTATATGCTAAACAAAGGGTGAATTATTCATGAGTTTTCTAGGAAAGGAGTGGGGGATTCCCAGAACTGAGGATTCTTCCCCTTTTTAGACCATATGACATAACTTCCTGCTGTTGCCATGGCATTTGTAAACTGTCATGGCACTGGTAGGGGTGTCTTTTAGCATGCTAATGCATTATAATTAGCATATAATGAGCAGTGAGGATGACCAGAGGTCACTGCCATCACCATATTGGTTTTGGTGTGTTTGGGCTGGCTTCTTAACCACAACCTGTTTTATCAGCAAGGCCTTTATGACCTGCATCTTGTGCTGACCTCCTATCTCATCCTATAACTCAGAATCCCTAACCTCCTATGAATGCAGCCCAGTAGGTCTCAGCCAATTTTCCCAACCCCTCTTCAAGATGGAGTTGCTCTGGATTGAACACCTCTACGTATTTCCCCCCTTTCTTTTACAAGGGAACCCTTAATTCTAAGGGTTATAAAGGGGTAAAGATCCATCTTCTGTAACGGATCCATCTTCTGCCCCTGAATAGGGGCAATGATATTCCTGCCTAACTATTAAGGTATTTTGCATCCAGGGCAAAGAGGAGCTCAGTCAGAAAGTGTTGGTATGGCAAGGGCCATTCATAAATCTTGAGTTTCTGGAAGATTAATAAGTGTTCAATTTAAGAAAACATTCCATAAGCTTATCCTGCATTCCTATACAAACAGTACAACCGCAATATATTCCACAACAGTAAAGCAAAATACATAAAATTATCCCAAGTAAACTAAATTAGAAGGCTTTCCATGAACCATGCAACGTTGGAACCAAGCTGATATGGGGTTGCCAGCTGATTCCAATAAGTGTCCAGAATTAAAATACTGAACCAGATTTTTATACTACCCATCCCTCTTGTTCCTTCTGAACTGCAGTCAGAGATCACTGATTGGTTAACAGAAATAAGCAGGGTTAGTCTAAATTGCAACTAAGCTATAGCACTGGGCAGTTTCCATTGCCCTTCCCAGAAGGAGCCAAAAGCAGTCCATTTTGAGCTCGCAAAGGCTTTTAACTGCTCAAGATTATATTTAGGGCTAAGTATAACATGAACCCCAAAATTCCTGTTCCCTGGATGGTGGAGACCAAAAGAAAGTACTGCCACATGGTTACGAGGTCAAGCTCCCAAGGACATAAAACACAACGAGAGGGAAACTTCATCTAATTTTTTTTGTTTCAGAGACCTGCAGCAAAGTTTGTAACTGACCAGTTTCCTGGAGAATCTTGAGCAGCAGGTTTACAGGAGTCCCAAGCCGATGTTCTATCCTAAGGTACTCCTCTTTTTGACAGAACAATGCAGAAAGACAAATTTATAGCACAAACTACACCAAATTCACTATATCTTAAGACTGGCCTCACACATCCTTTTTCCATTAATCAGAACTTTGCAGAGAAGACAAACAGTGATTTTTACCATTCACTCAACCAGTTTGCACAGGGAGAGAGACGAGAAGTCTGACCGGTAAGAACTCCTTACCTTTTTGCAGGCATGCCAGGTTTCTGGGTTTTCTTTCCCTGAGCAGCCCTAACAACCTTGCTCACTGCATGAAAACCCTGGGGGCCAAGCTGCAACTCAAAGGAAAATCAGCCTTTTTTGCTTCACGGAATCATAGGCAAAACTCTCTCAATATTGTAGGATGCCACCCAACTAGCTGCATGGGGAACCTGAATTAACATTTTCTATTCCCTTTTGCTCCAACCAGGGTAAAATAAGTGTGACCAAACAGACATTAGCCACTCCCCTTAGCATCCAATATTGAACTGACAAGGGTCAAGCTTGTCCCCGGATGAACCCTGTCATCTTTAATCCAACCTCCGACCAGGACTTTCAATATGTGGTCTCTGGGCAAGATGGTCGCCCTGAGTAACAGGAAAGATAGGAAAGGGAAAGGAGAGAAAAGGAGAAAACCATTGTCTGTGGCAGTGTAGGAAAGGAGAGGAGCTCAGAGAGGCCAGAGAGAGACCCGCCCATTGCAGCAACACTGAATCAAAAGTTCAGGCAGCTGCTTGTTGGTAGTGAAGGGATGTTTTTCCAGCAGTCCCATCAGCTCTCTAGTTTCCCCTTTTGGGGAGAAAAAAAAGCTCCCTATGTCCCATGATCCTGTACATACCTAATCCTGTCACCCACAGCCTTCAGCAAAGAGTGCAAGGCAGATTAATTCAAAGAGAATAGCAGTTAACATCCTATAGTGCCAAATCCATTTTTAACCAAGAGGGACTTGACGGAGAGGGGCCTCTAACCCCATAAATCTTAGGAAGGACTCTAACATTCCTAAGTTGGGCTTCAAATCCAAGTTTGGTCAAGCATTCTTGTCTTTTATTAAGAGGGGCCTTTAACCCTCTCTGTCTTAGGAGGGACTCTAACTCCCAGAAGTTGGGCCTCTAACCCAATCCCATCCTTTACCTGAGTACTCCACCACTTACCCAAAGTCAGCCAATTGGTGCTGCAGTCTATTTCCTTTGGGTCGTGGCCTTCTTAGTATCATCCCTTCATGGTTCACCAGGAAGATGTTACCAGAAGGGGGTCTGGATCAACATCCAAAGAGAGGGTTCTTGGATTTCACACAAGAAAGAATTTGTGGTGAATCTATAAAGTAAAGTGAAAGCAAGTTTACTTAAAAAGTAAAAGAATAAAGAATGGCTACTCCATAGGCAGAGCAGCCATAATTTTTTACTTTTTAAAAAAATATTTTGAATCACCCTGTGTAATGGGCTAGCTTTAGAACGCTTGCATTTGTTTTGTCTTCTTTTTTAATAGCTTTCTCTTAGAGTTTGGTTAATAAATTGGCAGTGGCTTACAAATTAATTGTACATACAGAAGCAAAGTCATGTTATTTTGAGATTATCTCATTATATGATAATAATATAATACGCTCCTGCTTGAACCCTAAGAGGAACCAGCCTGACAAGCTAAACACTCTGGGATAATTACGCCATCCTTATAATAAATTATTTACACCTCTAGCGCAAAACCTTTCAGCTCAACTGGTTATTACTTCTGTCCTTGACTTCCCCCACCACACCCTACCTCAAACATCTCTACCAGGTTGAAGTCATGTGAAAGAAAGGTGTGGAGATGGGGGAGCATTCTTTTTTTTCTTTTTTTTTTTTTGTATTTGAGACAGGTTCTTAACCAGGTTGGAGTGCAGTGGTGTGATCACAGCTCACTGTAGCCTCCATATCCCAGGCTCAAGCAATCCTCCAACTTCAGCCTCCTGAGTGGCTGAAACTACAAGTGCAAACCACCACGACTGGCTAATTTTTTTTTTTTATTTTTTGTAGAGATAGGGTTTCACTTTGTTGCCCAGGTTAGAGGGAACATTCTAGACTCTACCATCTAGTCTTTTGGGTTCACAGGATTTTTTTTCACCTTTTAATTCACTGTTCTGTTTTCTTTCTAAATGAGAATCCAGGTTTACTCAGAAGGAATTTTGATATCACATTCACTTATCAGGAACCAAAGTGTGCTTTTTTCTTACAAAAAACTAGCCAGGCGAGTTGGCGGGCGCCTGTAGTCCCAGCTACTTGGGAGGCTGAGGCAGGAGAATGGCGTAAACCCGGGAGGCGGAACTTGCAGTGAGCTGAGATCCGGCCACTGCACTCCAGCCTGGGCGACAGAGCGAGACTCCGTCTCAAAAGAAAAAAAAAAAAAAAAAAAGAGATGGCGTCTCACTATGTTTACCAGGATGGTCTTGAACTCTTGGCTTCAAGCAATCCTCCCACCTTGGCCTCCCAAAGTGCTAGGATTACAGATATGAATCACCACAACCAGCCCCAAAGGGTAATTCTTAAAGACTAAGATAACCTCTCTTGTGTTTTCTTTTTTCTTTTTTTTGAGACGATGTCTTGCTCTGTTGCCCAGGCTGGAATGCAGTGGCGTGATCTAGGCTCACTGCAACCTCCACCTCCCAGGTTCAAGTGATGCTCCTGCCTCAGCCTCCTGAGTAGCTGGCATTACAAGAACCCACCACCATGCCTGGCTAATTTTTTGTATTTTTAGCAGAGATAGGGTTTCACCATGTTGGCCAGGCTGGTCTCAAACTCCTGACCTCAGGTGATCCACCCACTTCGACCACCCAAAGTGCTGGGATTACAGACATGAGCTACTGCACCCACCCTCATCTCTTGCATTTCATCTAATCTAAGATGTCACTGATTCTAATACACACCATTATTTTATATACCACAAAACAAAAAAAGAGCAAAAACAACAAAAAATTAAACTGTGACACATTGCTTTTTTATTACTTGGGATATTTATTTCAAACTTATCAAAAGATCTCTTGATTTTTTATTATATTTAACTCTCTTGAGCCTACACCAAAAAAAAAAAATATATATATA
>NW_016828245.1:131792-134279 GCF_001698545.2 Rhinopithecus bieti
TATATATATATATATAAATCCAGGTCCTATCTTCTAGTAAAATCAGTAGAAGTTGAAAAAATACCTCTCTCACTGAGCCCTCTCTGGCAAACACTAAGTATCTTTTTTTATAATGACAAAATTTCACTTAATATATTTTATGATCAGAATGCCTAATTCCAGTTTTCTTAAATAAGGGTCCATCTCCAATATTGGATCCAGAGCTGCTGGGAGGCAAAGACTTTGTTTTTGGCTTTGGTTTAGGATTATTTTGGTTTTGCCCACTTTTACTTTATTTTTACTTTATCCTGTGTTTCCTTTATTTCTCCTAAATTTACCTCATAAATGTCAAGGCATATCCCTTGATTCTAGTTAGCCGTGTTTAGGTAAACAAGTTCCCTTTCATCCTGTCTTTGTTGTGATTTTTAGAAGTGCTTGTCATTTATTCTCCCATTCATTCAACAAACTTTATTTGTGCTCCTCACTTGGTTTGGGACCTCTGTTAGCAGCTGGGACTACACAGAGTCTCCGCTCTTAAAGAGCTCAGGGTCTAGTGGCTCCATAAACTATATTATTAGTGCCTATGCCCAAAACTAAAATAAGCACTTAGTAAACATTTCTGGTTGAAGCAATGAAACTTCTTGTTTTCTTCTCTAAGGATTTGTAAATTGAGAAGTTCCCGCTAGTTCTTGACTTACCCCTGGCTCAGGCTAATGTCGAAATACAAATACACTGGGACTCAAGATCTCAAAGATCAGTTACCACCTTAAACAAATGATTAACAGATTAAAACTTTATGCTTTACCCTGCAAGTTTTTAATAAATACCGGAAATGGAAATGTCACTCAATAACTTTTAAAAATTAAACTTGAAGGCCTATATGCAAAGCAAGATCAATTAGCTTTCTATATTATCTTTATCTTGTTCCATTTTCCTGATTTAGTTGTAATTTACAGAAAGATTATTTGTGGGAACTAGGAAATAAGTTCAGCCATTTATCCGATACCAGAATCACTAAAAGACAGAGTTCTCCCCTTTACTGCAAATATGACAAAAATAATGCAATGGGGAATATATATGGAGAGTAAGGTTACGAACTATTATTTCTTTGGAGGAACAATCCTTTGTTTTCAAATTATATTTTTCCAGTTTGGGAGGGGAGGAGTGCTAAAATGTTTAATCTTTACGGAAACAAAGGTCATAGTATGGAGTAGTGTGACTTTTTAAGAAGCATCCTTACTGGGCAAAATAAAAAAGTTTGCAAGATTGTTTTTATTCCTTTTCCTACTTTGTTATTTATTTATATGTCTGAAATTCAAAAGTCTGGAAACTATTATCAGAGAGTGAGATCCATAGGCATTTGGGACATCAATGACATTGACTTACTCACTTATTTAAGACAACTCTGGGCTTGAACCCAGTCACCATAAGTAGTGTAATGACTGTTCTCAAAGTTACCAAAGCAAGATCAGATCTTATCCTGTACTATGATTCCAATAATTTGTTTCTCTTATTAAATTGTTTTTCTTATTAAATCCTGACTACCTAATGCTCTACTTTTCTGTGATTCAAAACTAAGACGTTGAAGAACCAATGATCTTAAAAACAGGACAAGACTTGTTTCCTGAATGTAATGTGGAGGAAAGATCACAGGCTCTAGAATCAGAGGGCTGTTCAGACGATGCTTCTGCCAGCTACTCACTGTGTAACCTTAGGCAGTTTATTTCTCTGATCTTCAGTGTTTTCATCTGAATAATGAGAATAAAACTACATTTCTGAGTGTAAGGACTAAATGTAGTAATATATGGCTATTCTTAAGATCTGGCACGCAATGGTTGTTCAATAAAAGTAGCCATTATACCGGTGTCAGTTCGAGGCGCCGCCGCTGCCGCAGCCGCCGGAGCCGCGATGCCTAAAGGAGGGAGAAAGGGAGGCCACAAAGGCCGGGCGAGGCAGTAGACGAGCCCTGAGGAGATCGACGCGCAGCTGCAGGCTGAGAAGCAGAAGGCCAGGGAAGAAGAGGAGCAAAAAGAAGGTGGAGATGGGGCTGCAGGTGACCCCAAAAAGGAGAAGAAATCTCTAGACTCAGATGAGAGTGAGGATGAAGAAGATGACTACCAGCAAAAGCGCAAAGGCGTCGAAGGGCTCATCGACATCGAGAACCCCAACCGGGTGGCACAGACAACCAAAAAGGTCACACAGCTGGATCTGGACGGGCCAAAGGAGCTTTCGAGGAGAGAACGAGAAGAGATTGAGAAGCAGAAGGCAAAAGAGCGTTACATGAAAATGCACTTGGCTGGGAAGACAGAGCAAGCCAAGGCCGACCTGGCCCAACTGGCCATCATCCGGAAACAGCGGGAGGAGGCTGCCCGGAAGAAGGAAGAGGAAAGGAAAGCAAAAGATGATGCCACATTGTCAGGAAAACGAATGCAGTCGCTCTCCCTGAATAAGTAACCGCGACGTGTGGGAGGAGATGCCGGGGACCTGGGCCACGCTGCCAGGACCTCT
>NW_016828246.1:0-1707 GCF_001698545.2 Rhinopithecus bieti
AGGATCAAAAGACATAAAGACACCTTTTTTGTCATAAATTACAACCTAAGTTGTCATTCTCCATGACTTGTTTATTCACCATAAATTTAATGTGTTCCCAATAAATATGCCAATAGGATTTTAAATCGATATGCTATTTCTAAACTCATGAATAAAGACAAACACATAAATAACCAGGGAAAATTCTAGAAAATACGGGATAATTAGACTCACAAGGTTATAAAGCCTCAATAATTAAATAGCATGTTACTGGCACATGGATAAATAGATCAATCGAGGGAAGTATATTAGCATTCTCCAGAGAAACAGAACCAATAGGATAGATATTGTATTAGTCCATTTTCACACCGCTATAAAGAACTACCTGAGACTGGGTAATTTAGGAAGAAAGGATGTTTAATTGACTCACAGTTCCATAGGCTTAACAGGAAGCATGACTGGGAGGCCTCAGGAAACTTAAAATCATGGCAGAAGGCA
Organism: Rhinopithecus bieti; assembly: GCF_001698545.2. Lineage (NCBI taxonomy): Eukaryota > Metazoa > Chordata > Mammalia > Primates > Cercopithecidae > Rhinopithecus > Rhinopithecus bieti. Next base: position 478 of record NW_016828246.1, read on the forward strand.
AAAGGGAAGCAAGGACCTTCTTCACATGGTGGCAGGAGAGAGAGAGAGAGATGGAGGAAGTGCCACAGACTTTTAAACCATCAGATCTCGTGAGAGCTCTTTCACTATCATGAGAACAGTGAGGAGGAAATCCACCTCCATGATCCCCTCCCCTGACACGGGGATTACAATTGAACGTGGGATTTGGGTAGGGACACAGGGCCAAACCATACCAGATATAGATAAAGATTAAAAAAAATTAAGAAAGACAAAGTTGATAAAGTTAGATAAATAACCCTATAAAGGTTAAATAACCTTAACTCTATAACCCTATAAAGATAAATAAAGAAAAGATAGATAAAGTTTTATCATAAGGTATTGGCCATGTGATTGTGGAGACTAAGAAGTCTTACAATCTGCCATCTGCAAGCTGGAGACCCAGGAAAGACAGTGGTGTAGTTCAAAGGCCTGAGAGCTGGAGAGCTGATAATGTAGATTTCTATCTTGGTCTGAAAGCCTGAGAACCAGGAGCTCCGAAGAAAGGAGACAATTGATGTTCTAGCTCAAGCAACCAGAGCAAATTCAACCTTCCTCTGCCTTTTGTTCTACTCAGACCCTCAATTTATTGGATGATTCCCATCCACTTTGGGGAGGGCCATTCTCTTTACTCAGTCCACCAATTCAAATCCTAATCTCCTCCAGAAACACCTTCATAGACGTACGTAGGCATAGTATTTAACCTGTCTCTGCATCCCATGGCCCAATCAAGTTGACACATAAAGTTAACCATCACAGGAAGAAAATAATAATTTCAGAAATATGTCCAAATACATGTGAGAATTTATTTTATGATAAATATAGCGTCTCAACTCAGTTGGCAGGAAAGATAGAGTATTCGGTAAATGCTGTTGAGGAACAATTGAGCAGGCATTTGGGGAAAAAATTGGATCCACCATTCAGACCTTACACAAGAATACATTCCAGATATATACCGCCATAAAAGTACTAGGATAAGCATAGGAAAATCCTTTTATGCCTGCAAATGTATAGGCTTTGTGGCCTGTACAATTAGTCTGTTTCTATTCTTTGGATTAAAAAATTGACATATTTCCTCGACTTGTTTTCCTTCTAGAAAACAAATGGACATAACATTGAAAACAAAGTAAATACATCAGAGGGTCAGTGGCCCATGTGAGGACTTTGTAAATACAATTTCAACAAAATAAAATTTATTTTTCAAGTATATAATTT
>NW_016828246.1:5883-19283 GCF_001698545.2 Rhinopithecus bieti
AAAAAAAAAAAGGAAAGGAAAAAAATAAAGACATCAATATGCATTGCTTTGCCCACAATACCCAGGTGCAGTGAGCAATCAGTAATACTTATTTTATGTTAATGATTCAGTTAAATTATTTTATAAACCCACTTTTTTTGGTGGTGTTAGTATATGCATCAGATCTTTCCTTTCTCATTCTGTAAGCTGGCTCTTTTGCTTATTTAAAGAGGAGGTTCTTGAGAATGAAAGAGATGAATTAACTCATCATCCTTGGTAAATGGATAATATGTGGGGACAGGGCCTTTGCCCCAAGCCTTTGGATCCCAAGTGCCCTCCTGGTTTCACCACCTCCTGCTGCTCTCCTCCCCACAGGACCACCATCAGGATCACCACCACCACTGGGCATTTTATTCCCTGTCAAGTCGTGAAGGCATTCTTACCCAGAAATAACTTCTCCTTCTGTATCTAATTTGCAAGGAATGCTCAGAATTGTAAAAATGAAAGTAATTTATTCACAAGGTAAAGCAAGTTTTCTATTGAAATTATTTATGCTTTCTGTTTCTATTTCTAGCTTGAGCAATTTCGAACCCTGCTTTTCACTTCTGAAGGGGAGAAGGAGAAAAGAATGGTGGACAACTTCCGCCCTCTTCAGCCACTGATGAATCGCACTGTCCGTTCATCCTTCCGGCATGATTATGTGCTGAATGTACGAGCGAAACCCAAGTCGGCAACCAGCCAAGCAACCCCCTAAAACATTCATATCTAGGCAGTATTTTGCTTTTGCTATAATATATACTAGCTTACTAAAAATTGTTAACTAGACTATTCTAAGTGCCTGCATTTGATAATATTTACAGATGAGCATCTCTTAGCATGAGAGTGCTTCATCAGTCTTTGAGGAAAGCGATTCGGTACCAGCTAAGAGACACAAATTTCTCTTGCAGCTACCTGTTGGTAATTGTAATGCCTTTTTTTTTTTCTTTGAGAGACTAGGTCTTGCTCTGTTGCCCAGGCTAGAGTGCAGTGGCCCAGTGAGAGCTCACGGCAGCCTTGAACTCCTAGGCTCAAGCAGTCCTTCTGCCTTAGCCTGTGGAGTAGCTGGGGCTACAGGTGCTGGCCACCTGGCCCGGCTTGTAATATCTTTTTATGTCTGACATTTTTGAGCTATCTTTTTTATGTTTATCCATTAGTGGTTCTATAGCACTATACGTAGGGATTATAATCAAAAGTAAGGCACAGACACTGACCAGAACTCAGGCCTTTCAGAAACAGCCTGTTGGCCCAGACTGGTACTTCGTGGCTGAACATTGGCCATGGTTTAGATGTATTTTATTTTATAACATGAATGTGTATTCTTTCATAAGGACTTATCAATCAGTACATTTGCCCCAGTGTTTAGTTGTTACAAGGACATGATACGCTTACTTACTATCGATTTATGATGTAGAAAATATATTTTGTAATTATAAGAAAATAAGACTTTTCCTATACCCAGAAATCCCTTTGCATTTCCGAAGATCAGATATTTTACTTAAAGGTCTGATCATATAGGAAATATATGCAGAATATTTTAAAGAAAATGCTTGGCACGGTGGCTCACACCTGTAATCCAGCACTTTGGGAGGCTGAGGCGGGAAGATCACTTGAGGTCAGGAGTTCGAGACCAGCCTGGCCAACATGATGAGACCCTGTCACTACTAAAAATTTAAAAAATTAGCCAGGCATGGTGGTGGGCACCTGTAATGCCAGCTACTCGGGAAGCTGAGGCTGGAGAATCGCTTGAACCCAGGAGGTGGTGGTTGCAGTGAGCCAAGATCGCACCACTGCACTCTAGCCTGGGCGACAGAGTGAGACTCCATGTCTAATAAAAAAGAGAAGAGAAGAGAAAGGATGCTTAAAGTGCCTAGAACTTAGAATTCTTTCATTGTACATTTCCAGAAATATTTTTCAAAGGACTAGTAATCTAATAGCCTATGGTTTATAATATTATTTTGTATTGTTTGCACACTGTTACATAGTATATAATGATAATGTTTTCTACAGTGAAAGAGCTATCCTGTCTTCACTTTACAACTGTCTGAACTTTATTTACTCATTAGTCAAGGTTCTTTGCAAGGCAGGTGATTAACTTAAATCTCTCAGTTTATACAGTGCTTTAAAAAACTTTTGTTATGGTAATAGGGAGAGAAACTTATCAGATAGGCTAAAATCTAGATAATTCTACATATTCTGAGGAATTCATGCCCCCGTGTCTCTTGCTTATAAATATCTTGGAATGTTTCCGAATGCATCTAAACCTATGTTCAGACTCAGTGTTGCATCAATGACTGGTAGTAGTTCTTTCATTAATATGTTTGTCATCTGGTCTGCAAGATAGGGTTGGATGAATATACTTAACACTACTGACTGTACACTTAAGATAGTTAGGAAGGAAATGGGACTACATCAAACTTAAAAATTTCTGTGTGTCAAAGGAAGCAATCAACAAAGTGAAAAGGCAAGCTCTAGAATGAGAGAAAATAATTGCAAATCATATATCTTATAAGGAGCCCAAATCCAGAATATATGAGGAACTTCTATAACTCAACAACAAGAAAACCAAATAACTCAATTTTTAAAATGGGCAAAGGACTTGCACAGACATTTCTCCAAAGAAGATATACAAATGGCCAATCAGAACATGAAAATATGCTCAACATTGCTAATTATTAGGGAAATATAAATCAAAATCACAATGAGTTATCATCTCATGCCCGTCATGTTGGCCACTATCAGAAGAACAAAAAAATAACAAGTATTGGGGAGAATGCAGAGAAGTTGAAACCCTTGTGCACTGTTGGTGGTAATGTAAAATGGTGGTCATGGAAAACAGTACACGGGTTTCCCAAAGAACTGAAAACAGAATTACCATAAGAATTACCACCAAAGCGGGATCTCAATGAGATATCTGTACACCCATGTTCATAGCAGCATTATTCACAATAGCCAAGAGGTTCTGGAAGCATCCCAAATGTCCATCAACTGATGAATGGATAAAGAAAATGTGGTATATACATTCAATGGAATATTATTCAGCCTTTAAAAAGAAGGAAATGCTGTCAAATGTACAATGTGGATGAACCTTGAAGGCATTATGCCAAGTGAAATAAGCCAGCCACAAAAGAACAAATACTGTATGATTCCTCCATGTGAAGTGTCCAAAGTAGTCAAAATCATACAATAGAAAGTAGAAAGGTGGTTGCCAAGGGTTGGGGGAAGGGGAGAGGGTGAATTTGTATTTAGTGGTTACAGAGCTTGTGTTGCAAGAATTCTAGAGATCTGTTGCAAAACAAGTGTGATTGTACTTAACACTACTGAACTGTATACATATAAGTTTGAGAAATATCTCTTTTAAAAAGGGGGAAATGTGAAGGCTTTTACATGTATGCCCTAGGAAATGCATAAAATTCTTTTTTTTTTTTTTTGGAACAAACTTTCGCTCTTGTTGCCCAGGCTGGAGCGCTATAGCGCCATCTCAGCTCACTGCAACCTCTGCCTCCCGGGTTCAAGCAATTCTCCTGCCTCAGCCTCCTAAGTAGCTGGGATTACAGGTGTCCGCCACAACGCCCGGCTAATTTTTGTATACTTAGTAGAGACGGGGTTTCACAGTGTTGACCAGGCTGGTCTTGAACTTCTGACCTCAGGTGATCCACCCGCCTCAGCCTCCCAAAGTGCTGGGATTACAGGCGTGAGCCACCGCACCTGGCTGGAAATGCGTGAAATTCTTAAAAAGGTAAACGTGGTAAAAAGAGAAGTCTTTGTTAATTTTCTGCAGTTCACCTGTTTCAAAGTATAGTTACCTTTAAAAGGGTAAACACACAAGATATGCATTTTCCAGGGCACACAGGCTTTCCTCCTAGCTGTCTTGTGAAACGATCAGTGCAAAACCCTGCTGCACTGAGTTTTCCAAATTGAAGGGAGAAGCAATGTACAGAATGCTGACTTGCCCTTACATCTTATATCTGGTGTTCTGGCGTGATTATTAACCACACTGTTTTTCACTTTGAACCATGTCCTGGTTTGCATGACCACCTTCCCTGCAGAGGTGATAGAAGCTGGCTTGAGGCAGTTTCTTTCTCTATGCCTTAGTTAGATGACCCTCAAAGGGGCACAGCAGATTTCCCTGGCTACTGATACACCTTAACAACAAGCTTGTGTTTTTCATGCCCTCAAAAGTGTTTTACTTGCACTTTCCTAGACATAAAGGTGGAAAATTGGGCCTAAGGTCTGTCAAAGGTCTTGGAAAAGAAGATTGTATTAAAATTGCTGCCCATCTTCATTAAATAATACTAGCTCAATAAAACCCTTTCTTTACAATATTAGCGGTTGGTGAAAGACTTCCTATTGTTCCAGTCTATATATATGTCTGTAAATTAATGAGATATCCTTTAACAGGTTCAGTGTACACTGGTTACCAACCTGTCTGAGTCCAGCGTGACAGAACACACTCATACCCAATACATTACATGAAGCAGTTGTATTACTTACAGACAAAAAGCAAGGGACAACAGAGGCCCTGGCTCCATTGTGAGCCAGTACCCCAGGGCTCAAGAAAGCTGCCCGGGGGAGGGCTGATGGAGTCTTAACTGTACATGCCCCACTTGCACCATAGCCTGCCTTGGGTTATATACCATAGGAGCCACATAACTCATTGGGCAAAGCTTTAAAGGACATCCTGCTTCCAGGAGAGAGAGGAACACAACCTGGCTGTCTCAAACAGTTCCTCCCTAACTCAAGATGTTACATTCCCTAGGAGGGACAAGAACAAGGCCAAGCTGTTTCAGGCAGTTCCTCCATATCAGGATATTGGATTCTCAGTGCATTCTACAGTTATTCTTAAGAACTACAAGCAAGGAAGAAGGGAGAACTGGGTCAGTCCAAGGCCACCTGGAGGACTGTCTTGTACATCGGTTAGGGTAAAGTTGGCTATTCTAAAACCAGGCATCCACCCAAAAGAAGTCTTGGAAGACATCTTTCTCTGTTAAATTCAAATGATGGTAATTATAGTTCGGAAATGGAATTGGCTTTTAGAGTTACATCTGTAATGAAATTAATAAGCAATTCAGGCCTGTTTCTGAAAATGAATTCAGTGGTTAATTGTTAAAAATAAATGTCTAACTCCTATAAAAGGAAATTTACATTCATTTCTAACTCACTAAAAAATCTATGGCTGGGTGCAGTGGCTCATGCCTGTAATCCCGGCACTTTGGGAGGCCAAGGCGGGCAGATTACCTGAGGTCAGGAGTTCAAGAACAGCCTGGCCAATATGGTGAAACCCCGTCTCTACTAAAAAATACAAAAATTAGCCGGGTGGTTGTGGCACGCACCTGTAATCCCAGCTACATGGGAGGCTGAGGCAGAAGAATTGCTTGAGCCCAGGAGACGGAGGTTGCAGTGAGCCGAGATTTCTTAGAAGGAATTGTTACTTATTGTTCTGAAATGAAAGTCTGGTCTGATTCATAAGAAGTGTTACAACAGCTCAAACACTGATGCTTTCAGAATGGGCAGCAATTCTCAGCGTAAATTCTCATCACAAGGACCAGCAAAATTGGTGACCTGCATAGCTACAACATTCTGTGCCATCCAGGGCACTCTACTTTGGGGATACAACTGCCAAACCTCCAACTAGACAGTTTAAGATTTAGTCAAGAAGCCGGGCACGGTGGCTCAAGCCTGTAATCCCAGCACTTTGGGAGGCCGAGACGGGCGGATCACGAGGTCAGGAGATCGAGACCATCCTGGCTAACACGGTGAAACCCCATCTCTACTAAAATACAAAAAACTAGCCGGGCGAGGTGGCGGGCGCCTATAGTCCCAGCTACTCGGGAGGCTGAGCCAGGAGAATGGCATAAACCCAGGAGGCGGAGCTTGCAGTGAGCTGAGATCCGGCCACTGCACTCCAGCCCGGGCGACAGAGTGAGACTCCGTCTACAAAAAAAAAAAAAGATTTAGTCAAGAAGCAGAAAGGTGAAAGTGACAATGTGTAGTAAACCATGATAGATGTTATAAAAGGTGGAATACTTGTATTGGAAATGCATACAGTGCCTCACCCCCTCTTGAGGGGGTCAGGAGGTGTTCACACTAATGATGATGGTGATGATGATGTAATAGCTAAAGTTTTGGAGGCATTCACTATTGCTAGGCACTGTATCAGCATATAGCATGGGTTATCTTAGTTTTCACAATAAAAGTGTTATGAGATGGGAACTATGATTACTATCTTGATTTTTACAGACGACAAAACAGGAGTAGACATTAAGGAATTTACTCAAGATCCAACGGATGCACTGAGCTGGACAAGGTCAACTTGAGGCTGAAGGGAATATATGTTGCTCCAAGTGTGTCGGTATAAGAGAGATTTGGGTGAGGTTTTATGCAGAGTTTGGGTTTCAGTTGAGTAATTCTAAGGAGGGATTAGGGGAAGCAAGGCAGTTTAGTAATTGAGTATCTCAGCAACTTTAATTTGGAGGAGAACGGAACAAAGCTAGGCCAAGGAAGCTATTCAGTCACTCAAAAGATAGAGGTTGTTAGTCATTTTACAGCTGTAATGTATCCTTGTGAGGAACATTTTTTGCTTGGCCTTGACCCTGGCCTTGTATGTGTACATTACAGTCTGATTATTAGTTGGGATGATTTTTAGTTTCTCAATCCCTACTCTTATTGCCCCAGTTTAATTCCTCATCACCTCTCACCTAGATTATTGTGATATTCTAGTTTTATCTTTCAATCCTTTACATTGCAAAGCAGAGTAATTTACCTAAAACACAAACACAACCAAAATAAGCCTCTATTTAAAAGCTTTCAACGGTTCACTGTTGTCTCTACAGAATGTAAACAGAGCGTCTTAACATGGCACATCAGGCCCTCCTCCTTAACCTAGCCCTCCCAGCCCATCACTACAACTGTATTCCTTGATACTCTCGAATTGCACTTTATTTTGTTTTGTTTTTTTGAGATGGAGTCGTGCTCTGTTGCCCAGGCTGGAGGGCAGTGGTACCATCTCGGCTCACTGCGGCCTCCACCTCCCGGGTTCAAGCAGTTCTCCTGTCTCAGCCTCCAGAGTAGCTGGAACTACAGGCATGCGCCACCACACCTGGCTAATTTTGTATTTTTAGTACAGATGGGGTTTCACCATGTTGGCCAGGCTGACGAACTCCTCCTGACCTCTGGTGATCCACCCGCCTTGGCCTCCCAAAGCGCTGGGATTACAGGTGTAAACCACAGCACCCCGCCTCGAATTGCACGTTAAATTGGATAGCTGGGCGGGCGTGGTGGCTCGCGCCTGTATTCCCAGCTACTCGGGGAGGCTGAGGGTGGAAGGATAGCTTGACCCCAGGAAGTCGAGGCTGCAGTTAGTCTTAATTGCGCCACTGCACTCCAGCCTGGGTTAAAGAGCAAGACCTGTCTGTAATATGTAAGAAATGAAAAAATAAATAAATTCGACTGCCAAAATTCTTGCTGTTCCCAGCATATTCCAGTTTCACCTTTCAGTGCCTTTGCTTATGCTGATCTGACTGTAACCGCATTCCCACCTTTCTCCGTCTGGGTAAAGGGCATCTTCCTTCCAAACTCAACTCTTAGCATCAGAAAGCTCTCCCTGATACTGCAATTGAGTCACATGTGATACTGGGAAAAAGAAAAAAAAAACAGCTCTCCCTGAATCCCTAGGTGGACTATGTTAGGTAAACTTCATGTTTGCCTGCAACATATGATGTATTGGTTCTTCTCTGCCCCTCAATTGTAAACTCCTCAGGGGCAGAGGTAACAGCTTTGCAGCCCCGGGAGTTAGGTTTGCTTAAGGGACTAGAACAGGTGTGACTGGCAGGGAGCAGAGTCTGGAGCGTTGTCTGAAGCGCTGATAGGTAGATCGGCGGAAGGACGCGTAACCTGGAAAAGTCGGAAATAAAGCCGGGAGAGCAGCTCTGTGCGGGACGTGACTTTATGAGTGGATGCTGAGAAAAGCGGGAGACTGTGACTTTAACCTCCTGGCCACAACACGTCCTGCTAGGGCAAGGAGGGAGACAGTGATAAAGCACTGGGCAAGTGCTGAAGCGACAATTACTTCCAGGGCAGGGTAAAAGCTCCAGAGGATTTTTGCGGGAAGGAGATATTTATTTGAGCAGGTATTTGGAAGACTAGCCACCGAAGGGTACCTCCGGCTTTCCGTTTCTGGTTCCGCGCGTGTGGAGGCTGCTCGATACCCGCGCCTGCGCGTGCCTGTCTCGGCTCTTAGGCCCGCCCTTTCCTGCCAGACCTGGAGGGGCGGGGCGGTGCCGGCAAGATGGCTGCGCCCGAGAAAATGACGTTTCCAGAGAAACCAAGGTAAGCTCCGTACGGGGAGATGAGCAGGCAAGCAGGCCGATCGTGGGCATGGAGGATGTGGTGGCAGCAAGAAAAGGGAAGCTAGGCCAAGCTAAGTGAGCCACCGCGGCAGCTCGATTCCTTCCTAGTGCGCGCCCTGGTTCCCTCCCCGGACTTTCACGGGCGGCTGTGGGCTCAGGCAAGCGAGGAGAGGATCAGGTTGGCGGATGGAGAAGAACTGCCGTCTGGGAGTGGGAGGATGAGGGGATGATAGATGCCTGTTCTGTAATTAAAATACAGGAATCAAGATTTCTCTCCTCAGCACCCGAACTATTTCCTTTCATTGGGCACAGAGGAGCGGGGAGCTCGGGCAGCGCTGCAGTGTAGCCGCTAATCGTCGTGTATGTATGTCTTAATCTTCCAGCCACAAAAAGTACAGGGCCGCCCTGAAGAAAGAGAAACGAAAGAAACGTCGGCAGGAACTTGCTCGACTGAGAGACTCAGGTAATGGACTCTCTATCCTGTTTTCTGTGTTGTGAAATTGCTCTGTCCACTCCAGCCCTAACTTGAAGCCCCAGTGTCAGAAGGAAGTCAAATACTGTGTCGGAGGAAAAATAGCTGTGACTACTGCCCGCCAAGTAGTTGTTTAGAAACACCTGTCAGAAACAATGTTAACATACTAAAGTCAGGAAGAGGAAGTCTTGGTGAATGATCGCCCATTGATTTGGTGTAACTGTTTATAAAGTATCTAATATTATAGTTGTGCCGGGCGCGGTGGCTCAAGCCTGTAATCCCAGCACTTTGGGAGGCCGAGACGGGCGGATCACGAGGTCAGGAGACCGAAACAATCCTGGCTAACACGGTGAAACCCCGTCTCTACTAAAAAATACAAAAAACTAGCCGGGTGAGGTGGTGGGCGCCTGTCGTCCCAGCTACTCGGGAGGCTGAGGCAGGAGAATGGCATAAACCCGGGAGGCGGAGCTTGCAGTGAGCTGAGATCCGGCCACTGCACTCCAGCCTGGGCGACAGAGCGAGACTCTGTCTCAAAAAAAAAAAAAAAAAAAATTATAGTTGCAAGCTTCATGAATTACAGTAGCTAGCACAGTCCTTGCACACATAGTAAGTATTCTGTGAATATTTTTCTTCATAAAACCAGCAGGAGTTGAAAGTATTAGACGGTTTGCAAGTTTTTCTCAAACTTGACTAATATGAGACCCTTTGTTTACCCAAATTATTATGTTATCCAAATATATATCAACATAATACTAGTTATGAAGCTCATTTATTTATTTTTGAGACAGAGTCTTGTTCTGTTGCCCAAGAGGGAAATGCATCGGCACAACCATGGCTCACAGCAGCCTCCACCTCCCAGGCTCAAGCAGTCCTCCCACCTCAGCCTCCCAAGTAGCTGGGACTACAGGCATCCACCACCACACCTGGCCAATTTTCTTTTTTCTTTTTTCTTTTCTTTTTTTTTTTGAGATGGAGTCTCGCTCTGTCACCCAGGCCGGAGTGCAATGGCACGACCTTGGCTCACTGCAGCCTCTGCCTCCTGGGTTCAAGCAGTTTTTCTGCTGCAGCCTCCCGAGTAGCTGGGATTACAGGTGCGCGCAACCACACCCGGCTAATTTTTGTATTTTTAGTAGAGATGGGGTGAAACCCCATCATGTTGGCCAGGCTGGTTTTGAACTTCTGACCTCAGGTGATCCACCCACCTCAGCCTTCCAAAGTGCTGGGATTACAGGTGTGAGCTACCGCCCCTGGCCCACCTGGCTAATTTTTAAAATTTTTGTAGAGATGGGTTTTCACTATATTGCCTGGGCTGGCCTTGAACTCCTGGCCTCAAGCAGGAAGGCAAGAGGGAAGGCAACTTCAGGCCACCACGCCTGGCCTGAAGCCATTGTTTGACTATAAAACAGTATGTGAGCTGGGCACGTGGTGGCTCATGCCTGTAATCCCAGCACTTTGGGAAGCCAAGACAGATGGATCCATCACATGAGATAATGCTAGTAATGATGTGAAACCAATGCTCCTCACAATATGTACATGGCACTGATGAGAGTTTGGAATGCCTCTGCTAATGTTGCCTTATGGTTATTTACCACTTTTTCTACGAAATTACTGTAGAACCTTTATTTGTACAGCTGGTCGTTTGACCTTCACATGGCAAACCTAACATTTATGTATTAAATCTGCCTGCTTAATGCAATAAAATTAGGACTTAGTTATAAAATTATGTAGTAATTATAAATCCAGATGGGAGCACTGAAATCACACAATAGTACTGGATTATAATGATTGTCATTCACATTCTCCAGAATATGCTTATGAAATTATCCTAGACAATTCTTGAAATCCAGAGACCATGGCCTCAAGTAACTAGGATTCTTGGGCCTTGAGAAACATAGCCATAGAGGTTTTATTTACCATTGGAGTTCCCGAGTAATTATTTTAGCGTCAGTACTGGGATATTTAGAATGGAAGGAGCAATGTGTTTACCTGCAACCTGTGTTAGCATTTCTGTCTTATTAGTTGAAAACTCATCCACTAGAGGCAGAACCAAGCATCAGGGATAAAAGGAAAACTAGGATGGGTTGGAGTTATTGAGGCCCTTATTGTACTTCCTCTCTCCCTCCTTGAAATTTTCAGCTACTTTACTTTGCTCATTTAACCTGTTTTATTCTAAATATTATATATTCTAAATTTTTTTAACTTCTTCCTCTTTTTCTTTTCCTGCACTAAATCCTGTAACAGCTGGTATTTGTATTGTTTTGATTTTTTTTTCCCTTTTTACTTAGCAAAATGTGTTCAGAATGAGCCTCTGTGGAGAGTCAGGCAAGTCGTGTCCCATGGTAGTTTAGTCCATTAAAGGATCCAGGTCACTGGTCTGTCAAGATTATATAACTAATGCCATATCCAAGACTAAGCACCTGTCTCTGCACTTCTGCTCGTAGTTTTGCCCACTCCAACTCACAATTCTTTGCCTAGTGGTACTTCATGAATACTGTAGACTGTGGAACGGTCCTGTTTTTTTTTTTGAGACAGAGTCTCACTCTCTCGCCCAGGCTAGAGTGCAATGGCACAGTCTTGGCTCACCGTAACCTCTGCCTCCCAGGTTCAAGTGATTCTTCCGCCTCAGCCTCCTGAGTAGCTGGGATTACAGGTACCCACTATCATGCCCGGCTAATTTTTGTACTTTTGTAGAGATAGGGTTTCACCATGTTGGCCAGGCTGGTCTTGAACTCCTGACCTCAGGTGATCCGCCTGCCTTGGCCTCCCAAAGTGCTGGGATTACAGGCGTGAGCCACTGTGCCCGGCCAGGAACACTGCTGTTCATTGTAGCACACATTGGATGGCCAGAAGGCTAGAATGTTGAGTGTTACTGTGAGAGTGTCTTGGCAAATGATTGGAGCGCCTTGGCAAATGATTTCTGGACTAGTGAGCTCTTAATTACAGATAGCTTCTTTGGCACCCAGTTCTACTTGAGATAACCTGAAACAAGCTACTTCATCAGAAATTAAGATATTAAAAGCAAGTTGCAAAACTATAGCATGATTCTGTGTGTACAGTTAACATGTACAGGTTGAGTATCCCTTATCTGAAATGCTTGCATTGTATTTACCAGTTCAGCATCCCAAATCCAAAAATCCAAAATTCGAAATGCTCCAATGAACATTTCCTTTGAGCATTGTTGTCACTCAAAATATTTGTGATTTTTGGATTTGGAGTGCTCAACCTGTATAATACCATTGGATATACATTTGATCCTTGAACAATGTGGGAGTTAGGGACTCTGACCGCCCCCGCCCCTCTGCATAGTCGAAAATTTGCATATAACTTTTCACTCCCCCAAAACTTAACTATTAAGTGCCTACTGTTGACTGTGAGCCTTACCAATAACATAAATTGTTGATTAACACATACTTTGTATGTTATATGTATTATATACCATATTCTTATAATAAAGTAAGCTAGAGAAAGGAATGTTACTAAGAAAATCACGAGGAGGAGAAAATATATTTGCCCTTCATTAAATGGAAGTGGTTCATCATAAAGGTCTTCATTCTCCTTGTCTTAATGTTGAGTAGGCCAAGGAGGAAGAGGATGATTTGGTCTTGCTATCTTGGGTGGCAGAGGCGGAAGAGGTGGAGGAGGTGGAAGGGAAGGCAAGAGGGTAGACCCACTTGGTGTAACTTTGCAGAAATACATTATAATTTCTGACTAACATTTTGCTTTTCATTTCTCTAAAAATGTTTCTCTACAGTACCAATTCTTCCACCATTTGCTTTCGTTTAAATGCATTACTTTTCAGTTTAGAAGGGTTCATAGAAGAAGTCAAAAGCAATCTTGAATAATTGGCCCTTCTGCCAGATTGTCTAGTGTCAATTTGTTTTCTGGCACTGCTTCACCTAAGTTTTCTTCCTCATCACCTTGCACTGCTTTGGAAGGACTCATCCCAATCAAATTGACTTTTGTTAACTACTCTGTTGTGTCTGTTAGCTCTTGAATTTCTTCAAGATCTATATCTTGAGACCCTTCACCCCGACACCCCTGCCCTCTTTTTTCCCCCATATTTACAATCTCTTTCATGATTTCCTTGATTGGCTCTGTCTTAAGTCCTGTGAAGTCATGCACAATATCTAGACGCAGTTTTTTCTCCAGCAAGACTTTGTTTTGGGCTTGATGATTTTCATGGCTTTTTCTATAATGACAGTAACATCTTCAATGGTATAATCTTTATACACTTTCTTGATGCTCTCTGTGATAGAGTTCTATTCCATAGCATTGACAATCCTTTCTGTAGAGTACCACGTGTAATGAGCTTTAGAGGTTCTTAACAACCCCCTGGTCTAGAGGCTGAATTAGAAACATTGTGTTTGGGGGCAAGTAGACCACTATGACACCTTCATTGTTGAACTTATGGGGTTCTGGGTGGCCAGGGGCATTGTCCAATATTAAAAGAATTTTAAAAGCCAGTTCCTTACTGGCAAGGTACTTCCTGACTTCAGGGACAAAGCATCAGTGGAACCAATTCAGAAAAAAGGATTTCCATTATCCAGGACTTCTAGTTGTACAAC
>NW_016828246.1:20882-24184 GCF_001698545.2 Rhinopithecus bieti
TTTTTTCTCAACTGTGAATGTGCCATATATGGTCTATAAATATAAGTTTTGATAAATTTTAACTTTAAAAGAAGTTGTCAATGATTATGTTGTAGCACAACTTTCATGGTAATATTCAAGGAAAAATGTTTGAGACCAAACTTCTCTGTCTTACAATGGAATGGAGTCAGAGATCATTTTGTTTCAAATGCTCTTTTTTTTTTTTTGAGACGGAGGCTCACTCTGTCACCCAGACTAGAGTGCAGTGGTACAATTTTGGCTCACTGCAACGTCTGCTTCCCGGGTTCAAGCGATTCTCTTGCCTCAGCCTCCTGAGTAGCTGGGATTACAGGCGTGCACCACCACACCCGGCTAATTTTTTTATTTTTAGTAGAGATGAGGTTTTGCCATGTTGGCCAGGCTGGTCTCGAACTCCTGACCTCAAGTGATCCATCCACCTCGGCCTCCCAAAGTGCTGGGATTACCAGCGTGAGCCACTGTTCCCTGGCCTGTTTCAAATGCTTTAAGCAAGGGAACAACAATAAAACACTTAACTTATATTGTAACAGTATCTGTATATGTGCTGCTCAAGCCAGCACAATATTGCTTAACAGTATCTGCATTAAGTTTTTTTTTTTTTTCTGAGATGGAGTTTTGCTCTTGTTGCCCAGGCTGTAGTGCAGTGGCGCAATCTCCACTCACTGCAACCTCCACCTCCCAGGTTCAAGCGATTCTCCTGCCTCAGCCTCCTGAGTAGCTGGGATTACAGGGGGCTGCCACCACGCCCGACTAATTTTTGTATTTTTAGTAGAGATGGGATTCACCATGTTGCCAGGCTGCTCTCGAACTCCTGACCTCAGGTGATCCACCTGCCTCGGCCTCCCAAACTGCTGGGATTATGGGCGTGAGCCACTGCGCCCAGCCCTGCATTAACTTTTTATAATAGATTTATATTTATGGTAGCAAATGATAAAATAGACTAGTATGTACATATATTTTATACATTCATGACATACCTTTTTCTTAATTTTTTTCAGTGTTTCTAGGCCATGCCACTTACCTGGTATTTTTTTTTTTTTCAAATTGTTGCAGATCTCCCCTAAATGTTCCAGTGTATTTATTGAAAAAAATCTGTATTTAAATAGACCAAGGCGGTTCAAACCTGTGTTGTTCAAGGGTCAACTGTATTGTATCTATATGTATTGCATATGTCTGATTGTACACATGGGGAACATGCTGTGCCCAGAACTGTTAGCAATCACTTCTATGGAGTATATGAGCTTGGTTTTGAGGTGATGGGGAGTCGAGTGAGTCAGTCAATAGGTGTTTGTGAGTGTCAGCTGTGTCTATGCCCTGTCTAATCTATGGGTATGTACCTCTGCTAGTAAGTCAGGTCATATCCTCTGTGCCAGGTTCTCTGGCCCTTTAAGTACATTCAATCATTTAATTCTCTGAACAATTAGATATTATTTTATGTGATTGAGAACTTATTCTACATTTGTTGCCCATTTTAATTCCAGTTGCTGAAATAATAAAGTTTACTTACTTAAGAAAAGTAAATTATTGTAATTATCTAGGACTGGATGAGCCTTCAGTTAGAACTGTAGTCAACACCTGTGACAAACACAGACTCTTTTTTTCTTTAAGCCTGACATCTGTAACATTAAGATTATTTCAGTCTTCCATTTCTCTTCCACTTTCACTGATTTTTTCCCCAAGCTTTGAATAGGAGAGGATGTAAATGTCTCTTCTATTAAAATTATTTTTTCATGTTTTTATTTGGAAAATGTTCTAATCTACAGAAAGTTGAAAAAAATAGCACAATAAATATCCATGAACCCTTCAGCAAGATTTGCCAGTTGTTAACGTTTGGCCTTTCTTTCTTTCTCTCTCTTTATTTAAAGAGATACATACATAGAACATTTTTTTCTGAACCTTTTGGATGGCAGTTGCAGATAGCAGCACCTCACCCCTAAATTCTTGAGCCTGCAACTCCTGAGAATAAGGACATTCTCCCACAGAACCACAATACCAAACTTACACCTGAGTACATGAGCAGTAATTCAGTGGTATGACATACAGGCCGTATTTAAACTTCCCCAAACCAGGATTGATTGTTTTGAAAAACTCAAGCCAGTTATCTTGTGGAATGCCTTGCATTCTGGATTATTCTGTCTTCTCATGATTAATTTCAGGTGACAACACTCTTTAGCACAAAGGATTACAGAGGAGATGTTGTAAACTTCTTATTGCATAAATCATGAGACCTATCACGCCAGGTTGTTGCACTCCCGGTGATGCTAACTGTGGTTAAGGTGTTACCCGCTCAGGGCCGGGCGCCGTGGCTCACACCTGTAATCCCAGCACTTTGGGAGGCTGAGGCAGGAGGATCACAAGGTCAGGAGGAGATCGAGACCACCCTGGCCAACGTGGTGAAACCCGGTCTCCACTAAAAATACAAAAATTAGCTGGGCGTGGTGGCGGATACCTGTAGTCCCAACTACTCGGGAGGCTGATGCGGGAGGATCGCTTGAACCCGGGAGGCAGAGGTTGCCGTGAGTCAAGATCGCGCCTTTGCACTCCAGCCTGGTGACAGAGCAAGACTCCTATCTCAAAAAAAAAAAGAAAAAAAAAAGTGTTACCCACCCAGATCGCTCCATTGGAAAGCATTGCATTGTTTTTTTCTTTTCTAATTAGTCCTCATGTCTAGGGTGATATGTTGAGATAGTGTGAATATACTCTTCCCAGCGAGCTTTCATTCAATGTTTTAATGTCTTTGTCTAAATTTTACAGTGGGGTTGCAAAAGTGATGATTTTCTACTTACGTTTTCTGCATTTTTTAGTTGCCATTCTTCTATTAAGATGGATGTTCCTTTCCACACCCCACCACCTTTTTTTTTTTTTTTGAGATGGAGTTTCGCTCTTGTTGCCCAGCTGGAGTGCAGTGGCACAATCTTGGCTCACTGAAACCTCTGCTTCCCGGGTTCAAGTGATTCTCCTGCCTCAATTCCCGAGTAGCTGGGATTACAGGTGCCTGCCACCATGCCAAGCTAATTTCCTTTTTAAGTCTAATTGTGGAACTGTTGATTAGTTTTAATGTAATGTGCTATCCGCCACCACTATTGTCCTTTTTCATGCTTGCGTTGTATCAAAGAAGGTTGATCAGAGACTTTCTTGTTAGAAAGCTTAAGAAAAAGATTTTTACCATAATTTTATACGTTAAAGATTACATGTATTTTTTTCCTGAATTTTTGACCAAGGATTTGCAGTGCTCAGTTTAATAAAACATTTAAATTCCCTAGGACTCTCACAGAAGGAGGAAG
>NW_016828246.1:26284-29273 GCF_001698545.2 Rhinopithecus bieti
ATAGTGTTTAACACAGTGTCAGCAGCTAAGAGGTGCTGTGATAGCTCTAGTTCTTATTATTATAGATTTCTGTTATGATGAAGACAATAGATATGGTATTAAATAAGAAAGTAATTTTTTTCCTGTTTATTTGAAATGCTTCTTTTAAATCACATACATGTATCTTTGTGCTCCTTAGATCTTTATTTCTTTGAGTTGCATACTATTGTTGAAAAGCAAGAAAATTATGTAAAAATACTGTATGACTTTATGTCCTGTTTCAAAGCAGATGTATATTCAAGTTATTAAATTTTAAAATTTTTAACATTTTACTTTCTTGTGGTCTTAATTTATATATCATTTGATTCAGTTATATGCAATGATATGTTTTTCCAAAGATTCGTAAATCAGAGTTGTGCACACTGAAACATCCGTATGGTACCCTCACACATGGCATAGGAACACTGATACATGCAATGTCCCAGCCTCTGCCATGGCTAAAAGATGTGTTCCTGGAATCTGTATTTGGAAATGTAATATATTTTATTTAAAATTGTGGTTAGGTCCCCAGACTAGACAGAAAACTTTACTGAACTAGGATCCTAATGCTGCTAAAGTAATACAGAACAGTTTCTCATATTTCATTTCCCTTTCATAAATTCACTGGAAAATGAATTTGGGGTTCTAAACAGCTAATTGGCAAGTAGACTTTGGAAATGTAAGCCCCGCTTTATATTAGAAATTTGTGATACTGGATGCCTGAGACACTTGCCACTTTAAGGTAATACCACTCATTATAATTGGTCATATAAAAAACAGACTAGTTTAAAAAACTCACTAGTTTATTTTTACTTTTTCATTTTTTGAGGCAAAGTCTTGCTCTGTCATCTAGGCTGGAGTGCAGTGGCATGATCTCCGCTCACTGCAACCCTCCGCCTCCCAGGCTCAAGCGATTCTCCTGCCTCAACCTCCCAAGTAGCTGGGATTACAGGCGGCTGCCACCACGCCCGGCTAATTTTGTATTTTAGCAGAGATGGGGTTCACCATGTTGGGCAGGCTGATCTCAAATTCCTGACCTCAGGTGATCTGCCCACCATGACCTCCCAAAGTGCTGGGATTACAGGTGTGAGCTATTGTGCCCGGCCCTCACTAATTTATTTTTATAACTTCATTTCTTAAAACCTGTAGCTTTATTTTAAAAACATGATCACAATGTACTTTTATTTTCCTTCTTTTGGCAGTTTAGGTGTTTGGAGGCAAACCACAGGAGTCTCTTAACTGTGTGGAGTAGTAGTCCAAATGTTTATGGCAGAGGATAACGGGTTTTCAGCGTGCTGCCATCATGGAATTGCTGCTTTTAAGAATAGGGGCTGGCTGCGGTGGCTCACACCTGTAATCCCAGCACTTTGGGAGGCTGAGGCAGGTGGATCACTTGAGGTCAGGAGTTCGAGACCAGCCTGGCCAACATGGTTAAACGCTCTCTGTACTAAAAATACAAAAATTAGCCTTGCATGGTGGCGGGCACCTGTAATCCCAGCTACCCAGGAGGCTGAGGCAGGAGAATCACTTGAACCCAGGAGGCGGAGGTTGCAGTGAGCCAAGATCACACCACTGCACTCCAGCCTGGGCAACAGAGCGAGACTCTGTCTCAAAATAAATAAATAAATAAGAATAGTTGCATAGAATAGGACGGGAAATGCTTTCTGAATGTGAAAAGGTAGATGCTGCTTTGAAACTTGCTACCCATTTTATTGGCACCTAAACGTCACTGTGATCAGTCTACAGGGAAAGTCATAGTGTCCTTTTTTTCTGTAAAGTATGTCACAGCCATATATACCTATGAAATGGAAGAGGGATTTTAAGTTATTGCCCATTAGGAAGATAGTTGCTGACACGTGGTGCTTTTCTAAAAGCTCTACTCTTCTCGTTCTCTTACACCCACTTGACTGCTTGAATAGAAAATAGCTTTCGTGATATTTGAATCAGTCCCAAAATGTGTCATTTTGCTCTCATGTGTGTGTGTATTTGTGGATGAATGCCCATTTCTTTTATCTGATTACATCATTATACTGATAGGCAAAGATTACATGAGGAGTGGTTGCTAAGAGAGCAGAAGGCACAAGAAGAATTCAGAATAAAGAAGGAAAAGGAAGAGGCGGCCAAAAAACGGCAAGAAGAACAAGAGGTACGGTAGGAGTCACGTAACTAGTGAACAAACTGATTACTTCACCATAGTAACTCTCATGGACAGCTGCCTATCTTGGGAGGTCGAAGTGAGCCGAGATCGCGCCATTGCACTCCAGCCTGAGCAACAAGAGCGAAACTCCATCTCAAAAAGAAAAAAAAAAGAGTTGCCTATCTTGAACTTAAAAAAAAGCAAAACTGGCCGGGCGCGGTGGCTCACGCCTGTAATCCCAGCACTTTGGGAGGCCGAGGCGGGCGGATCACAGGGTCAGGAGATCGAGACCACAGTGAAACCCCGTCTCTACTAAAAATACAAAAAAAAAATTAGCCGGGCGCGGTGGCGGGCGCCTGTAGTCCCAGCTACTCAGGAGGCTGAGGCAGGAGAATGGCGTGAACCCGGGAGGCGGAGCTTGCAGTGAGCCGAGATCGCGCCACTGCACTCCAGTCTGGGCGACAGAGCTAGACTCCGTCTCAAAAAACAAACAAACAAACAAACAAACAAAAGCAAAACTGATCTTATTCAGTATGCCAGTGTTTTAAAAGTTTTTCATCTGTGTCCTGTGTGTGAAATGTTTTTAAAAAGTGTCTGAAACAAAGTTACTTTTTCTTCCCCTTTAAAGAGAAAGTTAAAGGAACAATGGGAAGAACAGCAGAGGAAAGAGAAGAAGAGGAACAGAAACGACAGGAGAAGAAAGAAAAACAGGAAGCTGTCCAGAAGATGCTGGATCAGGCTGAAAATGAGTTGGAAGATGGCGCCACATGGCAAAACCCGGAACTCCGCCTTGGATTTCAGAGTCATGGAGAAGGATCGAGCTAATTGTCCCTT
>NW_016828246.1:30813-35355 GCF_001698545.2 Rhinopithecus bieti
CTCCAGCCTGGGCGACAGAGCGAGACTCCGTCTCAAAAAAAAAAGAAAAAAAAAATCTGTGAGGCATATGTATGTATGCATCTTCTCTATCTTCCAGGATTCTTTTTAAAATATTTATTTGGTTTGTTTTGCTGCTATTCCTTAACAGTATATTTATTTCTGAGGTATCACAGCTCATCTTCCCTTGACTGATTCATCAGGATTTGTCTTTTCTGTAATATAGCTAAATTTAAATAGCATAAAATTGGATAATCACCTTATAATTGGGAAAAATGCATGTGTCTACATCGTAGTCAATATGGGGCAGAAGCAGCCTCCACAATCTTTGTTTTTGTATCTCAGGCCATCTGTTAATTTCAATGCAGATTTTAAACACCTTTATTTGAGCACTTCGTTCCAGATGAGGCAAGATCATGCTAGGTTTTTAGGGGGGAGAAAAATTATTTGGAGCTTGTCATTCTTTTATAGAGAGGCATTAATTCCTATTTTAACAGTAGAGTGTTCCTCAACTGAGGTCTTTCAGGAATTCGGTAACAG
This sequence comes from Rhinopithecus bieti, assembly GCF_001698545.2. Classification (NCBI taxonomy): domain Eukaryota; kingdom Metazoa; phylum Chordata; class Mammalia; order Primates; family Cercopithecidae; genus Rhinopithecus; species Rhinopithecus bieti. The sequence continues at coordinate 31,351 of NW_016828246.1, forward strand.
CTAAGGCCTCCTTTAAATGCTTTTGTTTCAGAGGAAATCTGTGAGACATTAAGGAGAAATGAGGGACATGAAATAGATTCTAAGCTTATAAAAAAGAATCGGCAGTATGTGTTTCTGCTGTATGCTAGACACTTCGCTAGTGGACAGAGACAGAGCAGTGAAAGACACAGTCTTTGCTCTCATTGAGCTAGTTTTTTATATGGGAGTGTAAGATGATAAGTAAGCAAAACAGATCATTCAAAATGTGATCATATTAAGTGCTATAAAGAAATAAAGCAGGCTGGGCGTGGTGGCTCACACCTGTAATCCCAGCACTTTGGGAGGCTGAGGCGGGCAGATCACGAGGTCAGGAGTTCAAGACCAGCCTGGTCAACATGGTGAAACCCCGTCTGTACTAAAAATACAAAAAATAAAGCCCGGTGTGGTGACTGGCACCTGTAGTCCCAGCAACTCAGGAGACTGAGACAGAAGAATCACTTGAACCCGGGAGGCAGAGGTTGCAGTGAGCCAAGCTTGAGCCACTGCACTCCAACCTGGGCGACAGAGCTAGACTTCGTCTCAAAAAAAAAAAAAAGAAAAAGAAAGTAGAGTGATGTGATAGAGTAATGAGAATAGAGTTGTGCTTCTATAGATTGCCTGCTCAAGGAGATTTCTGAGGAGGTGATGTTTGAGCTGACACCTGAGTGGAGAGATCTCAGCGGGAAGAGGCCTGAAGCTTGAAGGCTGAAAAAAGGCTGGGGAGCCTGAAATCTAGAGTCCAAAGGAGAGAAGGGAAGTGGAGGAGGTTGCTGGGGGAGGGTGGGGAGTGGAGGGTAAGCAGAGTCAGATCATGTAGGGCTTCCTGGATTTGAACAAGGAGTTTGGATTTTATGTTTCCTATAATGGTAAGCCACTGAAGGGGTTTAAGCAGGGAATGACTCTATCTCATTTATATCTGTACCTTTTAACAGATCATTCTTTTAAAAAAAAATTTCTTTTGAGATGGAGTCTCACACTGTCACCCAGGCTAGAGTGCAGTGGCGTGATCTCTGCTTACTGCAACTTCTGCCTCCCGGGTTCAAGCAATTCATGTGCCTCAGCCCCCTGAGTAGCTGGGATTATAGGTGCCTGCTACCACGCCCAGCTAATTTTGTATTTTAGTAGAGACAGGGTTTCACCATGTTGGCCAGGCTGGTCTCGAACTCCTGACCTCAAGGGATCCATCCGCCTCGGCCTCCCAAAGTGCTGGTGTGAACCACTGCACCAGACCTTTTTAACAGATCATTTTTACTTACTATAAAAAATGAGGAATGGGGAACAGTGACCAGTTAAAAGGCCTCTGATTCCAAGTAGTAAAGATAAGTACACAGATTTGGGGTGTGTCAAAGCAGAGTCAGTGGGACTCTAGCTAGTAGATTGAATGGGAGGGAGGACAAAGAGAGAGAGGGGAATTCAAGTCATATTTTTAGGTTGTTAGTTTGAATAGACAGATGACTGGCAGCACTATTCACTGAGGGAGCATTCAGGTGGATGTGGGCCAGGGAGTGTAGAGGATAAGAGTTCTGTTTTGAGCACCACGAATAAGCAGCTAGACATACGAGTTTTATGTAATGCTTTAAGGGGCTAGGGAAGATAAGACTGTTAAACATAGGTACAACTTGCTCAAATGCCAATTAGGTAGAAATTTACTGGCATATTGCAGAACCTCCTTTGCCTTATTAAAAAGTTAGAATTTTCTCCTAAGTGCTAATTACCACTGGTCATGTCATATTTTAGCTTCTGCTAAATGTTTATGATTTCATCTAGCATTGCTTTTTGGGGTTTTTTTGTCTGTTTGTTTGTTCGTTTGTTTTCTTAGACGCAGTCTTGCTGTTTCACCCAGGCTGGAGTGCAGTAGCGTGATCTGGACTCACTGCAACCTGCGCCTCCTAGGTTCAAGCGATTCTCCTGTCTCAGCCTCCCAAGTAGCTAGGATTACAGGCACGTGCCACCACACCCAGCTAATTTTTGTATTTTTAGTAGCGACGGGGTTTCACCATCTTGGCCAGGCTGATGTAGAACTCCTGACCTCAAGTGATCCACCCACCTTGGCCTCCCAAAGTGCTAGGATTATAGGCATGAGCCACCATGCCCGGCCTAGCATTGTGTTTTATATTCACTAATACTCCCTTTTACAAACTAGGACATGCTATATATACTCAAATATACTAAGTATTACTATTATTGAAACTCTTATAAGACTATTTTAAATATTTTGCAATGGGATCTAGTACATTTTCTATTTGAATAGAATGTCTCAGCTATGGGCCGGGCATGGTAGCTCACACCTGTAATTCCAGCACTTTGGGAGGCCGAGGCGGGTGGATTGCTTGAGCTCAGGAGTTTGAGACTAGCCTGGACAACATGGTGAAACTTCATCTCTACAGAAAATAGAAAAATTATCCAGGCATGGTGGTGCGTGACTGTAGTCCCAGCTACTCAGGAGGCTGAGGTGGGAGATCACTTGAGCCTGGGAGGCGGAGGTTGCAGTAAGCTGAGGTCACGCCACTGCACTCCAGCCTGGATGACAGAGTGAGACCCTGTCTCAAAAAAAAAAAAAAAAAAGAAAAGTCTCAGCTATATATCGTTTGAAAGCTTTTCAAAAGATCTGTGATTGAAAAGAAAACTAGAACGTGTGTGCTCGTGTGTGTGTGTATGTGTTTTAATTGTTACACTTGAGATTCTTAACCAGAGAAACCAGATGTGACTTACCTGACTTCTGGGTTTTCATTAGTCCTGTGTTTGCACCATTTTTAGGAAGCTTTGCAGAAGATGCTGGATCAGGCTGAAAATGAGGTATTTTTAAAACCTTTCATTGAGAATTTGAGACCAATTAATGTTTACTTAGAAATAATACTTCCAGTAATGTTAGTTTTGTGGTAGGTTACTCAGATCATGTTTGGATATCTGAAAAAGTGTTTGTGGTGCTTTGATTTATACAACAACAACAAACTTTATTGATGAACAAATACAGATGGTATTCATGACCCCTGTGGACTGGACTTGTTTAGAGTCCTTACAGTGTGCTTAAGCGACATCACATACTGTAAGCCTCCAGTGGACAGTTTACCTTGAATCAGAGTAACTTCGATTTCTGAATGTGGTGGTTCCCTAATAAGTTCTTGAACCCCTTTTTTTTTCTTTTTTTTCTGTTTTTGAGACGGAGTTTTGCTCTTGTTGCCCAGGCTGGAGTGCAATGGTACGATCCCAGCTCACTGCAGCCTCTGCCTCCTGGGTTCAAGCAACTCTCCTGCCCCAGCCTCCTGAGTAGCTGGGATTACAGGCATGCGCTACCAAGCCCAGCTAATTTTATATTTTTAGTAGAGATGGGGTTTCTCCATGTTGGTCAGGCTGGTCTTGAACTCCTGACCTCAGGTGATCCACCCACCTTGGCCTCCCAAAGTGCTGGGATTACAGGTGTGACCTCAGGTGATCCACCCACCTTGGCCTCCCAAAGTGCTGGGATTACAGGTGTGAGCCACTGCGCCTGGCCTTCTTGGACCCCTTTTAGAATGGATGGAAACCTTGGCAACTGCCCCTGGTGGCAGTAGTGATACCAGATAAAGGAAAGTGACCAGGAGCCAAGAGAGACATGGAGCTCATGTCTCAGTACCGTTGTTTGTAAAGTCTTCGTTGCCTGTTGCAACTTAAATGTTTGCATTCTTAAATGAAACCATGTTTATCTTTGAGGAAAATATTTTAATATACTTTGAAACATCTCGTCTTTCATGGGTTTTTGCTCCACCAGTAAAGTCATGGTTATTTTCAACAGTTGGAAAATGGTACCACATGGCAAAACCCAGAACCACCCGTGGATTTCAGAGTAATGGAGAAGGATCGAGCTAACTGTCCCTTCTACAGTAAAACAGGAGCTTGCAGATTTGGAGACAGGTAACTCATTTTGTTTTATCATGTCAGAATGAAGTGATTCAAAATGCTGAAGTTTGTGAGTTCTCCTTTTGGGGAGGGGCAGGCTTTCATTTAAAA
>NW_016828246.1:38503-44801 GCF_001698545.2 Rhinopithecus bieti
CGGCCTCCCAAAGTGCTGGGATTACAGGCTTGAGCCACTGCGCCCGGCCAAAAAGCTGTAATTCTTACCAAAAGGAAGAATGAGTGATATCTCTAGAAAGACAAAATTTCCCTGGCACCCAATTCTAAAGGTTTCTCCCATGGAATATTTTACAAAGATATTAAATAGGAAGGTGGACAATAACTTGAATAGATGCTTTATAACAGTTGCATATGTAATTTTCATGAGAATGTTTCTTGCAGTGACCTTCGATAAATGATTGCAGCTGCACTTTGATGTGCAATGTGGGGATTCTATGTAGCACAAAGGTAGTGGGTACCAGGAGTACCTCCTTGAGAAGAAGAAAAAGAGGAGTCAGTTAGCTATACCTGAGGGGCATTTGGATACCCACACCATTTACTGGCCATTCTTGGCCTAAGGTAATATCCAACAACTGTGGGTTTTTGCAGCAAACTGACTTAAGTATCAGAATAATGGGTAAATAGTATGCCCGAAACCAGTGGTTCCCAAATATGGCTGATCTTCAGGACCAGGTAGGGAGCTACTTTGAAAATATGGGTCCCCCACCCCTTGAGGTCTGATCAGATGGTCTAGGGTAGGAAGTAAGAAATCTCAGTTCTTCCCAGGTAATTCTGAGAACCACACAGGCTTGGAACGGCAGCTTTAGGCTGCCTTCGTAAATGTCACTTCCCTTAGCTGAGTTTTCAGTAAAAACTCTAGGGCTGGCCTTTTGTATACACTTAGATTATAAGGACTGTCTTTAGGCCAGGTGGGAGTTTTCCCCACACAGGGACTTCAGTTCTATTCCAAAACTGACAAATGCTTATTTGACATCCTGGGAACTAGGGCCAAGTTCATTCAGATCTAAGAATCCCTTGAGCAGAATTTTAACCTCATTAAATTGGTTCCTTGTTTAATTCTGTGCATGCTTCATACTTATAACATTTTGATTCACTGTTAGTGTTGCCAGCCAGGTTGAGTCTTTGCTCTTTGTTCTGTCAGTAGTTGGGAAGAGGGATCTCATTGCAAGGTCTCTAATTGAATCATCCAGGAGGTCATTTGGAAAATAGAAAATTTCACATTAATGAACACTGATTAAGCATTTCTGAGCTGAGCATGGTGTATGCTGGGCGTTCTGTAAGCATTATCTCAGTAGGTGCTTAGATAGACATTACAGATGTGGAAAGTGAGTGTGATTAAACATTTAGTCATTTTAGGACCAGTGTTATTTTTTCCCAACATGTCCTATTCTTCAACTCTCTTTCTTCCTAAATTCTGTGGACTCCCCCAGCAAAAAAAAAAAAAGTTTTTTTCTTACCAATTTTTGACTAGCAACCTAACCAGGAAAATTTTGTTTATTTGGAACCTTGAACTACATTTTTCCTCCTCATTGTATGTTAGGAGAAGGAAGTAAGTAAGAAAGTAAACTCATATGAAGGATTTTTGAAATATTACTCAGGTACAGTCTAGTCAGCTTAGCCTTGGTCTAGTTTAAACTATGAAAAGAAAATCGTTCTTCATAATGGTTAGCCACCTTCATTAAATAAGAAATAAATGATGCAGGTATGGTAGCTCATACCTGTAATCCCAGAGCTTTGGGAGGCTGAGGCAGGAGGATCACTTGAAGCCAGGAGTGCGAGACCAGCCTGGGCAGCATAGCGAGACCCCATCCCTACAAAAATAAAAAAGTTATCCAGGCATGGTGGCATGCGCCTGTGGCATGCGCCAGCTACTCAAGATGCTGAGGCAGTAGGATCACTTGAGCCCGGGGAATTCAAGGTTGCAGTGAAGTATGGTCATACCATCGCACTCCAGCCTGTATGACACAACAAGACCCTGTCTCAAAAACAAATTATATTTATTACACCCTATCATGGACAGGCACCAGATAGTAGATTAATGCAGATGTCTTGGATCCCTCTCTTCCAAGCCATGTGACTTGGGCAAGTGTGCTTTTCTAGGTCTCAGCTTCCTTCTTTGCAAAGTGGAGAAAATACTAGTCCCCACTGTCCTAAAGGGATATAAGGACCAGAGGGGAAAAATGTAAAAATGCCATGAAAGCTACAAGATGCTGTACACAGATCAGATTGAATTGCTTCATTAACTGGAAATTCTAAATTCTTGGATTACTATATTGTGTAAACATGGAGTCCACTGACGATTGTACAGAACCAGGATTGCATTGTTAGTTCCCACCTTCCTCTCAGCAGTCCCGCATGTGACATCTTCATGCCTATCACCACATCCTGTCACACCAATCAGCAGGCCTTCTTTTCCCCTATGGTTCAACATGTACAGGCTTCCTGAACTTCATTCAAAGGCAGCTGAATGGTATATGAACTCTGAAATGTTTCCAACTTGACATTAAAACAGCAAGTGCCAAGTTTCAGCACTTAAAAAAAATCCCCTTAAGCGCTGAAACTTGGCATCTGAGTGGGGTTTCTTCTCTTTCAGTTAAGTCAAAACAACTAAATGACATGAGTTTCTATCTCAAAATTTAAAGCAAGTGTTTTTTTTTGTTTGTTTGTTTTTTGTTTGAGATGGAGTTTCGCTTTTGTTGCCCAAGCTGGAATGCAATGGCGCGATCTCAGCTCACTGCAACCTCCGCCTCCTGGGTTCAAGCGATTCTCCTGCCTCAACCTCCCAAGTAGCTGGGATTGTAGGCGCTACAGGCGCACACCAACACGCCCGGCTAATTTTTTGTATTTTTAGTAGAATTGGGGTTTTACCATGTTAGCCAGGCTGGTCTCAAACTCTGGACCTCAGGTGATTCGCCCGCCTCGGCCTCCCAAAGTGTTGGGATTACAGGCGTGAACCACCACGCCTAGTCTAAAGCAGGTGTTTTGTGTGTAATTTTCAACTATTGGTCTAGTGAATTTAAGTTTTTCTTTCATATGCAGATGTTCACGTAAACATAATTTCCCAACATCCAGTCCTACCCTTCTTATTAAGAGCATGTTTACAACATTTGGAATGGAGCAGTGCAGAAGGGATGACTATGACCCTGATGCAAGCCTGGAGTACAGCGAGGAAGAAACCTACCAGCAGTTCCTAGATTTCTATGAGGATGTGTTGCCCGAGTTCAAGAACGTGGGGAAAGTGATTCAGTTCAAGGTGGGCATGCGTGTGGAGGAGGGGACTGGTTTGCTTCACCCTGCAGTACTTAATGGCCCAAGAGAGCTGGGACACAGGCTCAGCTGGGGTCAGGCATGCTGACACTCTGTAACTGTGACTTCCCTCTTTCTCTCTTTCCACCCCCTACCTCGTTGCCAATGTCGCGTCAATACCACATGAAATCATAAACATGTATTAGCATGGTATTTCCTGAATGCTAGGGGTCTAGATTGCAAAGGATCTTTCATTTATTTGGGAGCTTTGTGCTCCAGTTCTTTTCCAGCACATGCATTCTCTGTATCAGGTCCCCTGCACATAGCCATCCAGTCCTTCACTTAGAAGCTGCATGTGACAAACGGTGCATTCCCTTCCTTCCTCTGTAGGTGGCTTCCATGTACAGTGTGACACAACTTCACTCACTCAGTTTGTTGGTTCATTGTGTTGACAGTACCAGCTTAGCTTCCACCCAAGGTGTATGTTCTTTCTTCTGGAGCCACACAGGAACATAAACCACATAAACCTAGATTCCACCACCCCCTCCACTGCTTTTTTTACATTCTTTTTATTCATTGGATACTTTCAATACTGAATATAATATTATACAAACCATGGTCTGTGATGCAGCATAGTTGGTGAAAAAGGCATTCAGATGACACATAATTATTTTAAAATATTCCTTAGTGCAAGGGTAAGGCCAGATGTAATCTCTGCTGCTCCCAGGACCCATTCGTTGAATTCTAACAGGGTGAAGCTTCCTGCCTTGTCTGTGATTTCGTCAGATCTGAACTGGAATGCCTTGGTTATGGTAAGGCAGGGAAATTGTCCCATAATTTGGGAAAAGACAGGAATAATACTGTGAATTTTTTCCTGCAAGTTGCAAATGATGATGAAAAGTTGGAACACCCCCCAAAAAACAAAGATATTCCTGACATTGAAGGCTATACTTCTATCAACTGATTTCAATATTTTTAAAAATTCTTTTTTATTTTTTTTTCCTCCTTAACCTTTTGTTTCTGGGGCATATGCCTTTCTGTCTTCACACTACTTGTCAGCACAAGCAATAACTGCTGAAGTGGAACTGCCTGGTCACACCCACACAATACCATGTTAGAAGCACTGGACGAGGAGGCCATGTGGTTTGACTGGCCTTGCCACTTCTTCCTGCCTTTTCCTTATCCTGAAAGTGAGGGGACTGGATTACATCAGCGGTTTTCCTCGTAGGGTTTCTTGATTACACTGCTTCTGTGAAGTGGTAGTGGGAGGGCTGCTTTCAGAACTTCAGAGTAGTTCATGGAAATTGCACCCTTACTTGCAACAGGCTGCACCCACAAACCACAACCACCTCAACGTAGTTTTTCTTTTGTTCAGAGTTCTCTCACCCTAGCTTGCACAGCTGACATGCACTCCCGAGGCCTTTTATTCTTCCTTCTAAGGGTGGTGTTACAAATTGTCATTGAGTATGGATCCCGCTCGTTTTTGGATACCCTAAGAAAATACTCTGGGACAAATTTGTAAAATTATAGATTCATTTTGAACATAAATGCTAAACACTAGTATGAATATTCGAGGACCTTTTTATATACTATTATGTAAAAACAAATCAGATTTGTCATTGTTGAAGGCAAATGATCAAATATTTAACCTAACTAGTAATAGGAACAGTACATATGAAAATGGGATGATATTCACACCTATCAGGCAAAAAATTATAAATTCTATTAATACCAAGGGTAGATGAGGATGTGTACATTAGTAAAACCACTTCAGAGAGCAGTTTGTCAATAACTAGTGAAGGTACGTGTAATCTATAAATTGGCTATGCACAGTAGAGAGATCTTTATACCCACAGAGACCTGTTTAAGAATGCTGACTGCAGTACTGTTTGTGGATGAACAATTGGAAGCATCTTGAAAAACCATCATTCTAGAGGAGTAGATAAGTTTTATTTTTTGGTATATCCAGTATAGAGTAGTTAAGTTTATGTGACTACATCTTGAAAAAAGAATATGGAATAAATACTATTTCTATAAAATTTTAAAACATACAAAGCAACACTATGTTGTTTATCAATACATATTACCTGTTTCTTTGCATATGTATACATAAATATGTGTATACCCATTATAAATAATAGACATTTATATGTATGATACATATGTGTGGGTTTTGGCATGCATATGATATATGTATATATGCCTGCATCTGTGTATTTGTATTTGTGTCTGTGTAGGTCTATGTATGTAATATGTGTGTTTGTGTTTGGAATGTGAAGGCTACACTCAACCTGTGGAGAGTGTTCGGCTTTGTGATGGAGGAGGGAGAAGAATGGGATAGAAGGGCTTCAACTGGATCTTTAATGTTTTACATATGTAAAAATTCTCATTCAAAAGTGGAAAACGTTAGTGTTAAATCTGGGTAGTGTGTATATAGGCTGATTGATATCTTCTGTATTTTTATGGATGTGTGAAACATTTCATATTTGTGGGAAAAAACAGACCTGGACCAACAGGGATCAGGCACATTGCCATGTGCCAAGGACGCCTTAAATAGATGCCAGAGTCAGCTAGTATCTCTATTTTGGAATCTTTGATTGGTAACTGCTTTGGGGAATGTTAGCCTGGACAAACATTTGATGAATGGCTGGTTTCTTTTCTGGAATTGTTTATGATAGCATTCTTCATTGCTCCCTAGGTCAGCTGCAATTTGGAACCTCACCTGAGGGGCAATGTATACGTTCAGTACCAGTCGTAAGTATTCTGCTTGTGAGTGTCTTCCTGATTTGTCACAGTTTGTTGTTCTGTTTCTGTTGATGTCTGGGATTTTTCCACTGGATATATAACTTTCATATATTTTATTTCTAATGTTTTATTTTATTTTATTTTTTTTGAGATGGAGTTTCACTCTTGTTGCCCAGGCTAGAGTGCAATGGCGTGGTCTCAGCTCACTGCAACCTCCACCTCCCAGGTTCAAGTGATTCTCCTGCCTCGGCCTCCTGAGTAACTGGGATGACAAGTGCCTGCCACCATGCCTGGCTAATGTTTTGTATTTTTAGTAGAGATGGGGTTTTACCATGATGACCAGGCTGGTCTTGAACTCCTGACCTCCGGCGATCCACCTGCCTCAGCCTCCCAAAGTACTGGGATTACAGGCATAAGCCACCGCACTTGGCCCAGCTTTCATATAT
>NW_016828246.1:46601-55750 GCF_001698545.2 Rhinopithecus bieti
AAAAAAAAAAAAAAAAAAAAAAAGCTTCATTTTTTTCCTTATTGACTAAAGATACTGAGCATCTTCTCATTATTGGCCATTTGTTTGTCTTCTTTGGGGAGATGTCTTTTTGGATCCTTTGCCCATTTTCTAACTAGGCTCTTTGTCTTTTTATTATTGAGTTGTAAGAGTTCTTGGTACATTCTCCATACAAGTACCTGGTCACAAATGTGATTTGCAGATATTTTCTCCCATTTTGTAGGTTGTCTTTTCACTTCGTGTTCTTTCGAAATACAAGTTTTAAATTTTGATGAAGTTCAATTTACCTATTTTTGTGTTTGTGCTTTTGGTGTCACATCTAGGATGACATTGCTTAGCCCAGGGTCACAAAGATTTACTTGTATGTTTTCTTCAGAGTCATAGTTCATTTCTTAACATTTAGGTCTTGGATGCAGTTTGAGTTAATTTTTGTCTATAGTATGTGGTACGGAGGTATTTCACTTCTAACTGTTGTGCATATCTGGGGAATTTACTGCTTTTAAAAAACGTTTGAGAACCCCAAAGATCTCAAAATTGTTCAAATAGATTTTATCTTTGATAGGAGTCTTCTGTATTAAAAGCATTTAGTGAATTTGAAGCATTAGTGTAATGTTTATAATCTTAAAGTGTAAACAAAATATAGACTCCTCCATGTTTAACAGGCCTTCTCTTTTGTTTTTTTGTTTTTTTGAGAGTGAGCCTCACTCTGTCACCCAGGCTGGAGTGCAGTGGCATGATTTCAGCTCACTGCAACCTCCACCTCTTGGGTTTAAGTGATTCTCATGCCTCAGCCTCCTGAGTAGCTGGAATTACAAGCGCCTGCCACCACGCCCAGCTAATTTTTGTATTTTTAGTAGAGGTGGGGTTTCGCCATGTTGGCCAGGCTGGTCTCAAACTCCTGACCTCAGGTGATCTGCCCGCCTCAGCCTCCCACAGTGTTAGGATTACAGGTGTGAGCCACCACGACTGGCCAGGCCTTCTCTTTTGACCAGTGGTTCTGGCCTGTCACCTCCATGCCATCAAACCATGCTACCACAGGGACCCAAAGAGCTGGCTATTTGATGTTAATCAGGGATCAAAATCGCCAGTCAGTGGGAAGGTGAAACCTGGAAAAGATAACGTGGTCACCATTTGTTCAGTTGCAGTCTGCACCATAATCCAGTAGGGGCACGGGCTATTCTGCTTCATGAAAACTTCTGATTTGTTACCTTTCAGAGTGTCACTTGTTAGAGCATGTTTGACATTGTGGGAACCAAATTATGACATCAATTTATGTAAGCCCCTTTTACATAATACACAGTAGAAAATAGTTCTAGCATATCCAAACATCAGAAATGTACCTTCTGAAAAGGATAAAGTAGCATCTTCAGAATATGCCGTGATAAGTGCTGTTTCATCACTGTGCCCTTGCAGGGTTATTTGAAATACAACAATGTCCAAGAGGAAAGCACTGCAACTTTCTTCATGTGTTCAGAAATCCCAACAATGAATTCTGGGAAGCTAATAGAGACATCTACTTGTCTCCAGATCGGACTGGCTCCTCCTTTGGGAAGAACTCCGAAAGGAGGGAGAGGACGGGCCACCGCGACGACCACTCCAGCAGGCTGCGGGGAAGGAGAAACCCTAGTCCAGACCACGCCTACAAAAGAAATGGGGAATCCGAGAGGAAAAGGAGTAGTCACAGGGGGAAGAAATCTCACAAACGCACATCAAAGAGTCGGGAGAGGCACAATTCACGAAGCAGAGGAAGAAACAGGGACCACAGCAGGGACCGCAGCCGCGGCCGGGGCAGCCGGAGCCGGAGCCGCAGGAGCCGCCGCAGCCGGAGCCAAAGTTCCTCTAGGTCCCGAAGTCGTGGCAGGAGGAGGTCGGGTAATAAAGACAGAACTGTTCAGAGTCCCAAATCTAAATAAACTAGTTTTGTTCTTAAATGATTGTATATCTTATTTATTATGGTTGCTACATACTCGGATAGAAGGCTGTGAACGCAGATGGGTTTGCAAGTCTGGCTGAACCCTATGTAGCCTGGGATTCTGTTTAAAAATATTTTTTATTCTCTTATAATCATGAAGTATGGTTAGTATAGAAAACATAAAATACATAAATAACAACATGAAAATTACTTGTAATCCTAACCCTGAGAGAGAACTAAACATCGGAGCATTGTTTTAGTGTGTACACTTTTTTCTTTTTTAGAGATAGGTTCTCACGAGCAGTGACATGATCATAGCTCACTGCAGCCTCAAACTCTCGGGCTCAGGTGATCTTCCCACCTCAGCCACCCAAGTAGCTGAGACTACAAGGTACACACCACCACACCTGGCTAATTTTTAAACATTTTTTTGGTGAAGACAGCGTTTTGCCATGTTGCTCAAGCTGGTCTTGAACTCCTGGACTCAAGTGATCCTCCCACCTTGTCTTCCCAAAGGGCTGGGATTATAGGTGTGAGCCACCACAGCCAGCCCTATGTACACATCTTTTTATACAAAGAACATATATGAATGCAGTTGATTATGCTTTTATTCACAAGAAGCATTGTCATATTTCATCAAGCCCTATTCTTCGTTTTATTCACTGCACAATAGGGATCTGTCAGTTTTTTCAACCATATCCTCATTGCTAGATTTTTAATTTTGTACTATTAAAGAATCCTGTGCTGAAAACAATCCTGTGATGGATTTTCGTAAATACTTCCACATATTTTTGATCATTTCCTTAGGATAAATTGTATCAAGGAGATGAATACTAAAATATTTCCAAGTTGCCTGCCAGAAGGCTACAAAAAAATTACGTCAACAATAAACTTCACTGCTCCCACAATGCTAAGTAATTTTAATCCTTACCAATTTGATAAATTTTATGTGTTCACATATTTAATGTTTTTTGATTCCTGTTTGCCCCCTACCCCTTTTTTTAGAGACAGGGTCTTGCTGTGTTGCCCAGGCTGGAGTGCAGTGGCTGTTCACATGATCACTGTGCACTATAGCCTCAAACTCCTGGGCTCAAGTGATCCTCTTGGCTCAGCCTCCAGAATAGCTGAGATTACCAGGTGAGCGCCACTGCGCCCTGCTTGTTTGCCTTTTATTAATAATCTGTTGGATTTGTCTGTATGTAATAGCTGAACAGCTTTTTTTGCTTTAAAGGTCACTTTCTCAGTTTTAAAGTACTGATGGGCAAAGTCCATTTTCTTCCTCCTACTCTTCAGCTGGGGCCGTCATGGTGTACTTTTAAAATAGTGTGTTGGCAAGTTCTTTATATAGGAGTAAAGTTTATTTTGTCATTTCCAGAAATATTAGGGTCATTGGTACTAAATATGCCTAGTGTTAAAGCAATCCTGGTATAAAATCATAACAGAATGGTCAGAGAATAGAACCTAATGCAGAAAAGCTTCGGGCAAAATATTATACCTAGATTTCAGATCATAAATAAGATGCTCCCCAGCTTTATCTATTTTTTGTAACTTTCTTTCCATTGACATACTTGGGATCTTGAATTTTGGAGTATGTGACATTTGTCAATTTGAGATTTGGGAATAAGGATTTAAAACATACATAAAATACTGAAACGTTAACGAAATTTAAATAGGAAGAAAGTTTCCTCAAAATTGGGATTTCTGCATGATATCTGTTAAGGATGAGAGTTCTTTAATGTGTAGTGAATAAAAGAAATCATGCATGTGGTCCAGGATAATTTCACTTTAAAAAGTTGGATTTGTTCCAGACTCTAAATGCCTGCTTCACCCTGAAAATGATTGCCCTAGAACTATCTACTGATTTCAGTAACGCCGAGTAATTATCATTAAATTCAGTATTTTTTAATACTTTTCTAAATACAGTCAAGATATATGCAATTAAATGTGGTCTGCAAAGCTGAAGTCTTAATAGATCATGGAAGATAAGAAAGAAAACCACCACCATCTTGAGCTCAAGACAACTGAGATGATGACTTTCCCCTCAAATATTAATAGGCAGGGTAGAAGTGCAGGAAGTTTTTAAACCACTGACTGGTTCATTATCCTGATACATGTCCATCTTGAACATTTATTAATGTTTTTTGTATATATTGCCTGATGACTATTTATGTTTCAAAAATTCCAACTATACATTGCTGGCAGAAGCCCACAGGCCTGTTTTCAGTGAATAGCTAGCTGTATGTTGGAGGCTTTTTAAACCTATAAATGTCTTTTTTTCCAATAAACTAGCAACTTAATTTGATGGTAGTTCCTGCCTCCTTCTTAAATATCCCAGTTTTAGAATGTAACATTTCCTATCTGTAGTAATGGGAGGTCCCTTAACTATCATGATAACCATATATTTGATTTGTTGCATAGATTAGGTAGTACAGTCTGCAAATATTAGTCCCTTTCTGTTGCATGTGCTAGCACCTTCAGTTCACAAGGGGGTAAGAGGAATCCAGTTGATCTGAAATACCTTTTGAGTAATAATCTAAGTTGTTCATTCAGAAAGAGTAGAAAAGTCAACTGCATCAAGGTTTTAAAAGCAGCATTTATTGAAAATAAATGTGTAGATAAGCTCTCAGTAGCATGGAATCCACGTTATTTTTTAATGAAGTACATGAAGACTCCTTAGATCTTCCACCATGTATCTTGTGTGTGTGCTTATAACCACCACCATATTCAAATGGAGGGGAATTTTCAACATTTTACTGAAAAAAAAATTAGAAATTCTTCCTTCAGCAGCTCTCCATAGTTTGACAAACTTGGAAAGAGATAAAAACACACTCCAGTGTTTGTACGTTGAACATTTATTACAACTAATTGGCGATGTGATAAGACAGTGCTCACGTGGCCTGAATATTGGTCACAATCACAACAAAGCTTAATCCAGCCCAGCATATACAAGTGAAAATATAAACCGTGAAGACATGTTTAGATATGTATAGGTACTTAGAAAAGTGACGCTGAACAATTATATAGCTTTAAAAAATAGAGCCAACTAATGCCATTTTACCTCATTTAACTCTCACTTTTTTATATGAAACGTGTCTTTTTAAATTTTTATAAGACTTCTGTTAACTAGGCAGTGCCATGGAAAGAAAGGAAGTTGCTGTGAAGTGTGCAGCACTTCTAAGTGGAGGGAAGCAAAATAAATTTGGCTTTAACAAATACCCCAGAGGGAACATTCATGCTTTAAACAATGACTTTATACATAACACTGTGAAGACAGCAACTCGTTTTTTGTAAGATACTGTTATGAAGAATTCCTGGAAAATTAACATTCTCACTTTATTTTGGGGCATCAAAAACAACTCAACTAAGTATGTGATTATGACCACAAAAAATTCATCTCAGGAGTCGAATGTGCCTTGGCCTTAAAAATTATGTGCTTACTACTGTGAAACAATCCTGTTTCTCATCCCAGATTCAGAATGCCTAAGAAATAATTTTTAGTGTAAGAAGTATTCCAATTTAGTCATTAAAAATAATCTGTATTCCTTTAAAAAAAAAAAAAAAAAAAAAGGTNATAATTTAAGAGTTTCCTTGGTCAAATGCAATAATAAATGTATACTGCCTGATTGATTTTACATGTATATGTGCCATTTTCATATGTGCACATAATCAGATTAAGAGAAACTGACCTTTAAACCTTAAAATATCCAGAAAAGGATCTTTTTCTGCACCGTTCTAATTCATATTTAAGTCCCTTATCACTTAATTAACTAAAGTTCCCTTTAAAAAAAAATTGTGTAGGCATGAATGAAGCGGCTTAGCAAAACAGTAATACTGACAAGACATCATCTTACACCATTAGCTAACATGGACATGAAGGGAGTGACCATCTACAGTGTGTGAAATGCCACAAGAAGTCATCAACAAGGGAGGAGAGTTATGTCAGTCCAATTTCTTCAAGAACACTACGTGGGGTTTCAGCTTCCTGTGGAGGGAAAATGTGAGACTCTGGTAAGCAGATCCAGGGAGTCTTGAGAATGTGAAAAATTGACATGGAAGAACATGCTTGTTTTAGAGACTCAAGAAAGCAATTTTGTGTCACTGTAGCATTTTACTAGTGACAGTCATTGGTTATTTAGGGTTTTGTGCCCCAAACATTGGAGACCACAAAAGGACGTTTTCAGCATTCATTAAGTACCTGCTAATTACCTACCGATGTGCTAGATGCCATTGCTGTCATGCAAAAAGCAGTCAAGCCCAATGCAAACCAGTTGGCAATTTATGAAATCACTGCTACTCACATATATATGAAAGATAAGTTATCTTAGTGGTAAAATTCAAAACCTCTTCCCTCCGAGTTCCCACAGTTCTTAGCCTAATGTTGTGTTCCATGCTTTTTGTCACATGCATTTATAGAAATGTCTTCCTCTTGGAGTTTTTAGTTAACTGTGTCCACAGCAGCAAGTCTTCAGAAACAGCTATCTTCCCAGACCTCCCCAGTGCAACCAATGGCATCACTAGAGGCCACATACAGAAAGAATGCCCTGGGCCAAAGGCATTTTTATTCTATGTAGCAACCAATACTGGTTTTTAAATGTCAAAGGAGTTCAAAACAAAGCAAGCATATCCAGAAAAAAAATATTTAAAAATTTTCCGAAGTGGCTGATTTTTTTGCAAATCACAAAATAAAGGACCAAGGAGGCCAACTTTCAGGTATTACTAGCAACGAATTTTGTAATTAAAAGGCAACACTATATTTTAATGAGGGAAAATAATATACATTTTGTTATCCAGTAATAAACTTACTTTTGCATCCTAATCATGGTACAGCACAAAACAAGGAGAAGAGAAATTATATTAAACCATAAATCTTTAGAATATTAATTGCAATCAAGCACTTCATGGTGTAATCTTAAGTAAATTACTTAAACTCTACGGTCTGTTTCCTTATTTGGAAAACGTGGATAGTAGTACTTACCTTCATATGTTGAGATTAAGTGAGTTAAGGCTCTGCCTAATTTATAGAAAGTGCTCCAAAATGTTAGGTGATACAGTTACACAATGGAAATCTAAATGATTTAGCATTTATTATTAAATGCAAGTACCATATACCAATTCTACTTATAAAGCTCATATGATGACCTTTTAGTATGTCTGCATAGTAATAAAAATGGGTAAAAATCAGCTTTAGTGAAAAAGGTATTTTCTTAAAAAGAGTCTAACCTATGAAGTATTCTTGCCCCCTCAAATTGAACCTCAATCTAGTCAGGTTACAGATCTAAACAGAGATGAGGGATATAAGAACAGCTAAACATTGCCACATGAATACGATGGCCAAATCCATAAGGTAAGACATCCTGCAGCATAAATGACCTGGTTTTAAAAAAAAAAATGGCAAGGGGGGATAAAGCAGAAGACTTGTTAAAGATTAAAAGAGACTTAAAAGACACATCAATCAGATACGTGAGAGTCTTGGTTGGAATCTGATTCTAACAAACCAAATATAAAAGGCATTTTCAGACAATTAGGAAAACTGAGCCAGGCACAAGATATTAATTATTAATACCTGTTAATTTTGTGGGGCATGGTACTTTATCTGTTAGGGACACAGACTGAAGTATTAAAGACAAACTGACAAGATGTCTAAGACTTGCTCTAAGATACTGAGGCAAAATCCGGGGAGTGGTTGGGTAAACAGTATTAAGTTGATGGTTCTTGAAGCTCAGTGATGTGTACACAAGGGTTCTTTATACTATTTCCTATACTCGTGAGTCTTGAAGTTTTCATGATTAAGTTTTTTAAGAAAGTCCAGTGGAAATGATACAACACCCAAGAGTGATGTAAGCCAATCTCTTTCATTTATATTTAGCCTTAAGCATTAAATACACTGAGAGAATGACATCTAAATCACATATTCAAGAAAATTTAAAATAATTATTTCCATGTAATGTTAAATAGTCTAAAAGTTCATGTAGCCTTGAATGTATCAATTAAATAATGCCTCCATTGAATTCTACACAGTTTACATTCTCAGCTTCTCCATGTAAAATGTCCCACAGCTACTCCTTGGAGCTGGTCAGACTTTTCCCCATGTGCTCACTGCCTGCAATCTTATATAGCATTTCCTGAAGATAATCATACTGCTTATCAAATATGCATTATTGAAAATATTTGTCCTTTCTAAAAGGCCTAGTTTCAAATAATTATTTACATATTTTACTATTGTGAGACTTGTACACGTAGAGTTTTAAAATAAATTGTGTTGATAATATAAAATGGAACTTACACATGTTCACACTGAAATTGTAGCTCAAAATTACGGAGAAAACTGTTATCTAAAGTCATAAAATTTACAGAAACAGAAAGTCGAATTGTGGTTGCCAGGGGCTGGGGAGAGGGGGATATGGGGAATTGCTGATTAATGGGTATAGAGTTTCAGTTCTGCAAGACGAAAAAGTCCTGCAGATCTGCTGCACAACAATGTGAATATACTTAACACAACTGAACCGTACACTTAAAACTGCGTAAGATGGTGAATTCTGTGTTAATGTGTTTTAACCACAATTTTAAAATTTGCCTAGAAAATGAACATATAAAACGTTATTTTATGAGGGATGGAAAAGAAAAAAAGTCATTCACATGAGACGAAGTACATGCAATACTTTTATTTTAGACATGCAAGGAAAGCTATTTCAGAATCTACTAATTTAAAGCAAGCAGCTGTATACAGATAGCAAAAGAAGCAACATTTTGTTACAGCTTAGCACAAGGCATCCAACACAAACAGGCATGAGACAATGCATATTTATGTAGCATTAAAACCAGATGAATAACATATTGTGGGGCAGGAGGAGGAAAGGAGGGGAAAAATAGAAATGAAAGACCAATGTTTCTCAATGCTTCCAATATATAATGCTAAATTTCCCATTTGATAGCACATCCAGGTGCTTCAAATGTAGTGCATTACAGTGAGAATGTTAAGAATGGAAAATCTTATCTGTGTACCTGCCTAATACTAAGTTTGGTCAAAACACATTTTCATAAATCTTCTTTCAGTGGTAAATCGATTTGAACATCTTGTGAAATTATTGTTTAATAACTTACTTAGGCTTTATGCTCGCTAGATATAAACAATGAATTGTTTTCCTTTTATAATAAAATAGGCTGCATGTTTTATTAAAAGAATATGCAACAGTTACCAATATTAAAGGTTTTAAAATTC
>NW_016828247.1:0-1871 GCF_001698545.2 Rhinopithecus bieti
CCGGCTAGTTTTTTGTATTTTTTAGTAGAGACAGCGTTTCACCAAGTTAGCCAGGATGATCTCGATCTCCCGACCTCGTGATCCGCCCGTCTCCACCTCCCAAAGTGCTGGGATTACAGGCTTGAGCCACTGCACCCGGCCAGAAGTTTTAATTTCTAATTCTATAACCTGTTTATATTTTTTAAAACTTCTCAGATTCATATCTCAGAAGATCAATTTTTGCAATGTCTCGCTGCTTTCAACTATTTCTCTCCTAGAGGTGCCCAAGATGGTAACTCTCTCCTTCAACTTTTTCACCAGCTCCTGTAATTTTTTCCCCTCGTTCTAACTATTGTTGTGGCCTGATGCCGAAAGGTTTTATCTTAAAAGTCTAGAAGAGCAATGTTTTCCTCTAATATAACTTGATTCTGTATATTTGGCTTTTCTCGATATATGTAATTTTTAAATGTAATCAGGAAATTTCTCATGCTGTTACTAAGAGTTATGTATTCCCCTGCTATAATTATAACTTTGAACACACTCTTCTTGTGTCTGATTAAATTCAAGTACTTTTTTTCATCAGGTTTGCTTTCCAGGTTGTCTAAACAGGCTTCCCAAAAGGAGAAGCAATCACAGTGCAGAAGGTTTTTTGTTGCCTTTTTTGGTAACCGGCTTAAGAAAAAAGATTTTACATTTTATCAAGAAAATTTCCATGCTGTCTTTATTCAATTTTTTGATTACTTAGGAGGACTGGGATTTAAAAGATTAAGTAAGATTCTTACATCCATGTAACTTTCTGTTTTGCCTTTGAGGTTTTAAAATTATCACTATTGGTTAAATGAATGACTACTATTTTATAATAACCTGTGATGTGATCAAATATTTTGAGCCTTTTGACATCTTTCATAAACACCATCAAAATCAAAATTCTAACCTAAATTTCTGACCTAGACTTATACTGGGGACTTATCGAAACCATAAAAATTAATCACTACAAAGTTATAGAATTGTTTTACAACTTCCAAACAGATCATTGACTCCAGTATCACCACCTTCAGCCCCTTGAAAAGGTCCTTACCAGGTGCTATTAACTAATCCTGTGCTATTATGTTACAGGATTTTCACACCTCGATATACACATCTCATCTAAAAAGGCATCATCTGCTGCCAAATCTTGAATGTGATGCCAGTATCTGACAACAAACTCAAAGTAACCAAAGCCTTGTCTCCAGATCTGGAAAAAGGCAACAATCAAAGTAAATTGCTTTCATGAAACATAGGGACAGGCCCATAATAAAAGACATTAAAACTCATTTAATAATTTTACCTCCATCTGAATCCTTGATACCACATAATTAGAATGTTTAGCTACCTATGAACTTCCTCTTCCTGTCATTCTTAGAACTAGACAGGGCTTATAATCTTTTTTTTGTTTGTTTGTTTGAAATGTTGCTATGCTTCATGTTTTGTTTCACCTCCAAAATTTGAAATTATTCAATCCCTCGAGGTCCAGGGACTATTGTGGAAGAAGTGGGCACATGAGATTGTAAGGAACAGTTTTGAAAGATAAAATTAATTTAGACCCTCCAAATAAAAAATGATACACAGATGCCTAAACAGCTGATGGTGCAACACATAGAACTTATAGACAAGTCAGTTTTTTAACCTTCCTATTTTGGCTGTTGGTTTTTGGCTCTTATAAAAGGGTTTTGAGGATTAAAATCCACTTTTGTTCCCATCTAGCCTAGAATAATTAATTGGCTATAAGTCTTTAAACTCTAAATCCCTTGGTCATAGGAGTCCCACTGAAGAATGTGATAGATCAGGGGAAGGTAGTCACCCCACTCTCACATCAATGTAGGACAAAATAAGAGCTTGGACATTTGTTGACC
>NW_016828248.1:0-2573 GCF_001698545.2 Rhinopithecus bieti
ATAACGTCTTTTCTACCTCAGCAAACATGGGTAGTCAATTCTAATTTGATATTTTCAGTGAGTCTTCCCATCCTTGATGATTATTGTACAATATCCTTCATATTGACTTCGTGCAGTCACAAAGTGAGTTAAATATTGAAAGGGAGAAAGGATTGAAATATTCTGTCAACTTCAAAAGTTGGGAACGCGAGAATGAAGATGCGTAATTAGGAAACCATAGTGTCTGTCTTTCAGACTCAAAAAGAATTCTTCTAATTCTTTTAGGTTTCAAGTCAAGAGTGCTGTCAAGCTACATTCCAATATTCTATGTTATATGACATTATTCATGTGCTCTTATAAAGTCATTCCCCAATTAATAATCTAAATATCGAAACAATATTGCACACAGAATTTTTTTCTAAAAAGAGCCTTAGTCTAAGGGTGTTGTTTTCATCAGTGATGGAAATAAAGGGTGATTTGTGGCAGTGAAGTTCTGGGGCTGCCCAACTTGCATGTCAGTAATTTAAGAGGCAGAACACAATGACACTTCCCAAATAAATATTCATCAGTAGACATTTATTAACTACCTGTCATTGCTTAGCTCTATATACTTGGCTCGGTGAAAAGCTTAAAGCAGGAGAAAACACAACATATGCCTTCATAAGCTGGAGGAGCTTATGCGCTAACTGGGAAGACAATATGTATATTCACAAAAAAGGCCAGGCAACAAGGTGTTGTATATATTATGAGGTAATATAGTACAGATGATCCTATGGAAGTTTACATAGCTTTATGATTTCCTCTATTAACCATCACTTTTCCCCACTGTTCTTCCTTTCATAGAAATGGTGATGATAACCTAGTGTCTTCCTGTAAGGGGACATTGTAAAGATATATTAAGTAACTTTTGGAAAAGAGTTTGAGCTCAGAGAGAAGTAATCAGAAGAGTATAGTGAAAAGAACCTTATCGTAAATCATGGTAGAGTTGATTATAACAGAAAGACTAATAAATCATTTCTTTGTTTACTTTCTTCTTCTTCCGTATTTGACAATTAAGCCTTTTAAAATTCCTGGTGTTTAAACTGACAAAAAATAACCGTGAATTGCCATGAAACAACCTAATGCACAAGATTTTAAGCATACACACTGCCTATTTTTGGCCATGTCTTTATTTCTAAAAGGGGCCTTTAAAAACCAGCTTTAGCAACAGTCTATAATAATAGAGAAAATCACTAAATGTATCTATTTGTCAGTAATCCTAAGGCATTATTTTGCGAGGAGAGAAGAAGAAAATGGTTTGGTTTTAAATTTTTGAAAGTTCTAAAATACGTTTTTTTATTAGGAACAAATATGGGTGTTTATTGCTTCCTTGTTAAAGTAATTATACACTGACATTTTTCCTTTCCAGGGTATTATTCAAGGACCTTAGCCTACTATCTCCAACAGTTCTTTTGATTACTCAGGAAGAATGATTTATATAAACAGATATGAAAGTACTGAGCCTGATTTTCTTTGTCAGCTTAAGTCGTGTGTTCCACAGACTTCAGGACTCTAAATGATGTCTTTGAGCTGCATATTTTTAAAGCTGAGGGCTTCGGTTTATGTAGACTGGAACTGGAAAATTTCTCTTCCTTTCTTCAATCCTTTCTTCCTTCCTTTCTTCCTGACTTTTCCTTTCTTTCTTTTCCTTTTGTAACTCAGATAAAGAATATCCATTTAATCATATTCCTCAGTTTACAGCACATTATTAATCACCAACCGATGTAAAGCCCCTCTTCTGTTTGTAATTCCATCCATCCATCCATTCATTTCTTTTTAACTTTTCTACTTCCATTCCCCTTTATTCATAGGCAATCATTACAATGTGTATACATAGTGTATTTTTTTAATTTGAGGGCATGCTTTGAACATGTATGTTGTTATTTTGGGTTATGTCTTTGAAATGTGTATAAATGGCATAAGTAGCAATTGTAGGTATTACTGACATAGTACTTTCTATAAGTCAGACACTGTTCTAAACACCTTTTTATGTACTGACTTATTTAATCTTTGCAATAACCTAATGATGTGGGTACATTTTTTTTCTTTTTAAAAGGCATTTTTACCATTTTCACATTACATAAAGTAATGTAGACAACCTTAGGAGAATTTTTTCCAGATAATGGTTGTATTTAGGACCAAATAAGTCTACATCTGATTAGCAGGATTAATTTGTTTTCAAACAATGACTATGTCTTTAAGAGTTCTTCCCTTAAGTAAATTCGCTATTTTTTATTATTATTTGTTTTCTAGCTTTATGAGGGTATGATACCATATAAATACATGTTTTTAAGGTGTACGATATGATGTTTTTATATACTTTTAGATTGTGAAATGATTCCCTCAATCACATTAATCAAACTATCCATCACCTCACAGTTATTTTACAGAGGTGAGGTTGAGAACATTTAAGATATGCTCTCTTAGCAAATTTTAAGTATACATTATTAATAGCTATAGTTATCATGGTGTTCCTTAGATTTTCAGGACTTACTCATTTGATAACTGAAACTTTAGAAGAGGAAACTAAGGCACAAATTGGCCTGTACCACACA
>NW_016828248.1:5661-7073 GCF_001698545.2 Rhinopithecus bieti
CCATAAGGAAGACAGATGTTTATATTAAAATTTGGATTCCCCTTACTTTTCTCTTTTCTGTAACAGATAATTGAAAATTGTCAGTAATAACATGATATAATGGACTAAGTGTAACAAATTCTTTAAATGTCTTTATTTTCATCTGGAGTGAGAAAGAAATGCTGTCTTTTCACAGTTATTCCTAACATGTTTTTTTCTGATTCCCTCAAGCCTACTCCAGAACTTTTGCTAAACTGTCATGCCTTCTTACTTTCAATTTCCTCCTTTCAACTGATTTCCTCTCTTTGGCATATAGAAATACACAGGACTGCCCACGTAGAAAAGGCTTTTCTCAAATTACTAATTCCCTTAAACTAGCATTTTTTTTAATCTACTGCCCTAGGATCCTCTTTTCTTTCATCAATAAATTTTTTCAAAAGTATTCATTCAGTTCTAGCTAACTAACCTATTTTATTCCCCAATCCACTACAGTACTTTTTGTTCCAATTACTTTACAGAGACTGTTAAAGTCACCCTTGACTTCCTTTTTTTGTTGTTTGGTTTTAAACCAATGACCTCTCAATTGCTAAATCAATTGGCTCCTCAAGTAACTTCCCTACTTCTATCTTGAGCAGTTGACTAAAAAAAAAAAAAGCTATTTCTATCAGAAAGTCCACCTCTCATACATTTCTTTTCAGGTTGCCACTTTCAACTTCCTCTCCTACTATTCCACCTTCCCAATCTTCTTTGCTGACCTCTTTTTCTCCAACAGTTACATGTTAATGTTTCCCAAAATTCTTATGTTTGGCCATCTCTTTTTGTTCTCTGTGTTTTTCCAAGTAAATTAAACCATGCAAATGATTTTATATACAATTTATGCAGAGATAACTTCACAATCTGTGTCTTTCAGCTTGATCTGTATTTTAGACGTATACTTACACAAACTTACTAGAAGTATTCACGAGGTGCTTCAAGCATAGCATACCTTAAATTAAGCACATTATATTTACTCTTAAATCAAAATCCATTTTTAGTCCTGGATTCTGCATCTTGTTCAATTACATCTATTTCTTCCCCTCTTGAGCTCCTAGAGTTAATATTGACTCTTCACTACCCTTCAATATCCACATCTAGTACCTCATCTAGGTCAATTATGCCTCCAAAATATCTTTTAAATATTTTTATCCTGTCCAGTCCTACTTTTAGTAACTTACCATTTCTCCACTGAACTCTTTATGAAAATGCCCTCATTATTGGCTTTCTTTAACTTTTTCCCAAATATTGCCAGTTATATTTTTAAACACAATTAGGGTTATGGGACTAGTCTACTTAGAGTACATGTATGTAAAGCACTGAGACAATAGTCTTCAAATCTGGGGTCCCATCCTTCAACATGTCTAATTACACTTGCCATATAATAAATAAATAAATAA
>NW_016828249.1:0-2414 GCF_001698545.2 Rhinopithecus bieti
CAGAGCCCTGCTCTGTCGCCCAGGCTGGGGTGCAGTGGCTGGATCTCAGCTCACTGCAAGCTCCGCCTCCCAGGTTCCCGCCATGCTCCTGCCTCAGCCTCCTGAGTAACTGGGACTATAGGCGCCCGCTACCTCGCCCGGCTAGTTTTTTGTATTTTTTAGTAGGGATGGGGTTTCACCGTGTTGGCCAGGATGGTCTTGATCTCCTGACCTCGTAATCCGCCCTTCTCGGCCTCCCAAAGTGCTGGGATTACTGGCTTGAGCCATTGGGCATATTTTCAATAAGTGGGGGAAGATGGTCTTTGATCTCTCCATAACACATTTAAGAAAAGTGAGGCTCAGAGAGTCTGTTTAGCATGTCTTGAATTATGTAGATAACAATGCTGAGAGGTGAAGCCCTCTGACCTTCTGGGTTCCACGGGGACTAAAGGATTGTAAATGCACTAATCAGCGCTCTGTGTCTAGCTAAAGAATTGTAAACACACCAATCAGCACTCTGTAAAAACACACCTATCAGCACTCTGTAAATGGGCCAATCAGCAGGATTTGGGTGGGGCCAAATAAAGGAATAAAAGCTGGCCACCTGCAGCATGGCGGCACCCCACTGGGGTCAGCTCCCACTGTGTGGTAGATTTATATCCTTCTTCACAATAAGTCTTGGTGCTGCTTACTCTATGGTCCACACTAGCTTTATGAGCTGTAACACTCTCTGTGAGAGTCTCTGGCTTCATTCATGAGGTCAACGAGATCACGAACTCACAGGACACGAAGAAACTCCGGACACATCTGAACATCTGAAGGAAAAAACTCCTGACACACTGTCTTTAAGAACTGTAACACTCACCAAGATGGTCCGCAGTTTCATTCCTGAAGTCAGTGAGACCAAGAACCCACCAGAAGGAATAAATTCTGGACACAATGCTGTGGGTAGGACTGTAAAGAATTTTTTTTGAGAGGAAGTCTCACCCTGTCACCCAGGTTGGAGTGCAATGGTGTGATCTCAGCTCACTGCAATCTCTCCCTCCCAAGTTCAAGTCATTCCCCTGCTTCAGCCTCCCAAGCAGCTGGGACTACAGGTGAGCACCACCACGCCTGGCTAACTTTTTGTATTTTTTGGTTTTCACCATGTTGGCCAGGCTGGTCTCAAACTCCTGGCCTCAGGTGATCCTCCTGCCTCGGCCTTCCAAAGTGCTTAGATTACAGGTGTGAACCACTGTGCCTGGCCAAGGATTTTGTTTTTTCTATCCAGAAGCAGATACAGCAAAAGACATGAGCAAAATACTGAAGAAGAGTTTCACGGGTTATGGCTTAGCTAACAAGGAATGAGTAATAACAACAGCAAATAGTGTTGTTAAACTATTAGACTTTCCTTCTTGACAGGGTGATGTCACCCTTTATGGAGTAATAAATGGTCCTTGAGGAGCCGAAAAGCTAGTCTTTTATGTATAAAGGTTTACGTAGTGTATACAAGCAAAAACAGATCTATCTGCAGTGTGAAAATCACATAGTGGGGGCAAATTTTAAAAATATGTGTAAATAGTCTCCCCAGAGGTGGTGGTGGGATGATGAACAATAAGCTAATAAGTATTTCTATGAGGCACAGAATCTATGACAACCTACAAAGTATAAAATGTCACTATTTCTTCAAATAGCATCAATAGCTATTCACTAAAAGTAAGTATGAAAGAGTTTACTGAGGTGGATATACTCAGTACGGTGCTCAGTATGTTAATTTGTTCAGAAAGAGGGGATGGGGCCAGGCACAGTGGCTCATACTTGTAAACCCAACAATCTGGGAGGCCGAGACAGAAGTATCACTTGAATGCAGGAGTTCTAGACCAGCCTGGGCAACGTAGTGAGACTCTGTATCTACCAAAAATACAAAAAATTACCTGGGTGTGGAGGTGCATAACTATACTCCCAGCTACTGTGGAGGCTGAGGCAGGAGAATCACTTGGGCCCAGGAGTTCAAGTCTCCAGTGAGCCATGATGGCACCACTGTACTTCAGCCTGGGCACTGGAATGAGACCTTGTCTCAAGCAAACAAAAAACAAAAAGATTTTCAGCAAAGTGAAATCCCAGAACACGGACATGCAAAGAGATGTGCATTAGTATAGGATTTTATTGAGTTTCCACAGTGAAGATGTAATAGACTTAAATAACCTCAAGAGTATAGATAATAGTAAAATGAAGCATAATAATTAGTAATGACTTTTGAGCATGAATTACCTTTTAAAATAATGTATCTATTTTAAGATTGTAAAATTAAATTTTAATGGAGACTGTGTTTAACTATGGCATTGTTAAAAATTCTGAAATTCAAGAGATTAACTCTCATGAACCAGTGCAAATGGGTCTAGGAGACCACTGCATCTAGTAGGGAGAACTGGAAGATGCAATGTGAATAATTCTTG
>NW_016828250.1:0-985 GCF_001698545.2 Rhinopithecus bieti
AAAAAAAAAAAAAAAGCTTTGGGAAGCTGGGCCTGGTGGCTCACACCTGTAATCCTAGCCCTTTGGGAGGCCAAGGTGGGAGGATTGCATGAGCCCAGGAGTTCAAGACCAGCCTGGGCAACATAGTAAGACCCCCATCTCTAATTTTTACTTATTTATTGTTATTATAAAAATTATAATTATAACTTATGCTGCCAAAACAATAATTTTTTTTTTTGAGATGGAGTTGCACTCTGTTGTTCAGGCTGGAGTGCAATGACATGATCTCGGCTCACTGCAACCTCTGCCTCCTGGATTCAAACGACTCTCCTGCCTCAGCCTCTGGAGTAGCTGGGATTACAGGTTCCCACTACCAGCCTGGCTAATTTTTGTATTTTTAGTAGAGATGGAGTTTCACCATGTTGGCCAGGATGGCCTCGATCTGTTGACCTCAGGTGATCCACCTACCTTGGCCTCCCAAAGTGTCGGGATTACAGGCGTGAGCCACCATGCCTGCCCACTTTTTTTTTTCTTTTTTTTTGAGACGGAGTCTCGCTCTGTTGCCCGGACTGGAGGGCAGTGGCCGGATCTCAGCTCACTGCAAGCTCCGCCTCCCGGGTTTACGCCATTCTCCTGCCTCAGCCTCCCGAGTAGCTGGGACTACAGGCGCCCGCCACCTCGCCCGGCTAGTTTTTTGTATTTTTTAGTAGAGACAGGGTTTCACCGTGTTAGCCAGGATGGTCTCGATCTCCTGACCTCGTGATCTGCCTGTCTCGGCCTCCCAAAGTGCTGGGATTACAGGCTTGAGCCACTGCGCCTAGACTTTTTTTTTTTTTTTGAGACAGGGTCTTGCTCTGTCACCCAGGCTGGAGTGCAGTGGCACAATCATGGCTCACTGCAGCCTCGACCTCCCAGGCCCAAGCCATCCTTCTTCCTCAGCCTCCCAAGTAGGTGGGAGCGCAGGCCTGCACCACCACTCCTGGCTAATTTTTTTATGTTTCTAGAG
>NW_016828251.1:0-5715 GCF_001698545.2 Rhinopithecus bieti
TAATAATAATAATAATAATAATAAAGGCATTGTTAGCTTGTAAGTAGTGGAGGATGTAGGTACTAGGAGTTATATGCAAGTACCCAAGTGGTATTCTTCCAATCTTATTAGAAGCATGAATATTCAAGATTGATATTACTATTGCTTATTAGCAAGATTGTTATCAATCATGCTTATTAGAAGCATGAATATCCAAGACCAGGATTGACTAATGATGAGTCTGCATCAAGAACGAGGCATTTCTTTTGAGTTGACAGACTCTTTAGGAAAGGAGAATCTAGGTGAAGCACTGATTTTGGCTCTGAGAACAAACAGATTAAGGTACAGCATAGTTAGCCTTGGTAGAGGTATGACTGGGATTTGCTGTATCCTTAAAATAGTATCTGGGCATTTATTTTATTGAAGGCAACTACATTTTATTAGTTATGTTAGGAATTTAGGTAGAATCAACTTCTACTTATTAAAGGTTGAATTTCTGTCACTTTGTAGAGAAATGAATAGACTGAACACTGTGTGGTCAGTGTTTAGATTTGCCCGTGGGTCTGTTTAAATTTATGTCATAGATCCTGAGACACAAATATAATTAATACAGGTCTAGAGACAGGAGAAGCAGAAATAAGCTGACCCAGGAGTACAGTCTCAAGTAGTTCATTAATGAGAAAATGGACATCTGACAGGAGTCTTTACTTTATCCTGGCTGAAAATCCAAATCTTGTTTTATTTTTTCCACTAAAAGTAACTAAAATAATAACGAATTTCATTTGCTCTTGGGTTCTTTTTTCCTTTCATGATTGTGCTATAACTTCAAATAATGATGTTACTTTTGAACATTTTAAAGCATATCTGAAAACGATTGATGTTTATAACTCTCTTTTGGCTTCAAAATAAGATTGTGTTATCACCATTTTGGTAGATGAGGTTGTCTGATAAAATGATGTATATGACTTCTACCGTTCAGTGTACATCCTGCAGTAGTGGACGATTGAAAACATATATAAGCGGAGTACAAATTAAAATTAATTTGGTTTCTTCCATTCCTTAATTTAGGATGTTAAACCATGACTGTAAGGGATTTTCTTGGTAAAAGAGAAGATTCTCAGAGTCAAAATGTTCTTACAACTCGGGCTTGATGGCCTTTGAATTAGGAATGGATTGTTCCTCTCTCTGAAGCCTGTTGTCACATGGGTTTTAATCCTGGCCTTGCTGCCAGAAATCTGTGCTTGAAGTCGTCTCTTTCTGGTGGTAACCTACCACTTAAAAGTCATGACGTGGTGGAACTGTTTACTAGACTCTTTAGCCTTTGAGCTAAACTGAGCAACCTCTTAGATGTACACACATCACTTTGTATGAAAGGGTCCTCTAGAATGGTTCTTTGGAGAGAAATATTTTCATGTAATTTTGACAGGGGTGTAAATAAAGCATGGTGACTAATAAGTCTTTCACTCTTCATCTGATGAATGTAAGAATCTATGCATCCAGATATTGTTTTGTATACAAATATTTAACTTGGTGATTGATAATCTCTCTTTGGGGTAGTCACATGGAAAACTCTTTTAAATTTAACTTCTGCCTTTGGATTTTTTTTAAAGAAAAGCCATTGAAGAGCAAAACTAATGTAAACGTCTTGATCATTTAAAAGCTTACTTGTCCTCGAAAGGAAACACAAGTCATCAGTGAGTATAAACGTAGACAGTTGATTTGTGAATGCTGTCGGCCTCAACGTGCTTGATAATAGATTCTACCGATCTAGCTGGAGTAATTTGATCACTTACTTCCTTATTATACTAAATCACACAGTGTCTTTCTTATTCCTTCTTCTTTACTTACTGGCATGAGCACAGAGTCCCACTATCTGAAATAGAAGGGAGAGTTTGGGGATTATTGGAGGATTCTTAAAACTTTGGTTGGCAGCTGGGCACGATGGCTCATGCCTGTAATCTCAGCACTTCAGGAGGCCGAGGTGGGTGGATCAGCTGAGGTCAGGAGTTGGAGACCAGCCTGACCAACATGGTGAAACCCCATCTTTATTAAATACAAAAAATTAGCCGGGTTGGTGACGCATGCCTGTAGTCTCAGCTACTTGGGAGGCTGAGGCAGGAGAATCGCTTGAACCTGGGAGGTGGAGGTTGCAGTGAGCCGAGATTGTGCCGTTGCACTCCAGCCTGGGCAATAAGAGTGAAACTCCATCTCAAACAAAACAAAACAAAACAAAACAAAACAAAACAAAACTTTGTTGGCTTCCTGATGCTTCACTGTCTATTTGAGGAATTCCATGGAATCTTCAAAGGACTTGGGGGGAAGTGCATTAACGTGGACAAAGGATGGAATCAAAATAATGTTATAGTGGGAATAATTCAAGCAACTATTTAAATTGTTTCCAATTGCCAGCATAGTGATGCTATGACACCAGCATATCAAAGTAACTAACAAACTAGCTACATAAACATCTTGGAGTTTGCTTTGGTTCTCTTTTCTCATCAAAGATCTCCGTGCAGAATAGTGCTCATCCTTCTTTCTTGTTTACCTATTTCCTTCCAAATTCTACATGCCAAGAATTCCTCTGTCTTTTAAGTGGCCATCAACTCAATAGGCAAAAATTTGTAATAATCCAGAGAAAAAAAAATCCAAATATAAACCAGGTAGGAACATGAATGCCCCTGAATATTAATGACCAAAAAAATAAAAAAAAGAAAGCACTGGTGAATTTTTAAATTAAATTAATACATACATATGTACATATATAGGGGTTTGGAGGAGAACAGAAGGTCTAACTCAGGAGTTGGACTTGGTGGGGGTGAGCTGTGAGCACCCAGTTTGGGAGGAAGGAGGAAATGGGAACCAACTGCCAGTCAAGCAGCTGCAGTCTAAGAAGAACAAATTAGGGCAGGCCTCAGCATCTCTTTCCAATTACATAGAAAATCTGAAATAAGAATAGCTGTGAACTTTTCTTAATATACAACATTCATTAGTTTATATACAGTCCTCACCACAGCCCTCCGAGATAAGTATACTCTTTGTTCCCATTTTGCAGATGAGGAAAACTGAGGCAGAAAGAAATTAAGTTGCTTAAGGTTGCACACATAGTAGGTATCACACATTTAGTCAGAGGCAGAGCTGGGATTCAAACTCAGGTCTGGCTCCTAGCTTCTGCTCTTAACCACAACACCATATACTCCCACCCCTGGGCCCGGCTCATGTGCTTGGCAGAGTATCAGAGCCTTTCAAGGTAAGTGTGATTATCCCCTTTACAAATGAACTTTGGAAAAGTTAAGCAAAGATTACACAGCTAGACAGTAATTCAATAGTAGTCTCTTACCTGTTTTTCCTTTTTTCATTTGTAAATCTGTTTTAATTTGATTTGAATTAAAAAATAGTACTTGATTGCAAAATGTTCTGGGACCACTTTTCTCCAACTCTTCAACCTTTCGACAATTATATTATTGTTTTCCCATTCTATAAGTAAGGCAACTGAGGACTATTCAGATATTTCATTCACTCCATTTGTTTACTAAGCCCTGCTGTGTGCTGGATACACAATCTGCTGTGTGCTGGATACATATGATACAAAGTAATGACTGTCTGGCATCTTGAAGGTACCCAGAATATTGGACTTAACTGACCTGAAGGTGCCAAGCTGGAACATTCTTCATATTCCCTGTGTGCCTATTACCAAGTTATATTGTTTAGTTTGAGGAAAAAAAAACAACGCTCCCTTAGAGAATCACGATGCATATTAGCATATTTAAGGACTACCCTAAAACTTAGACTTAATCTAGCTTGCCCTAGACATATTAACATCCGGTAGCACAAGTGTTCTGTGGGATATATTTCAGAAAAATACAGAATAAATGCAGACTCCTTTGGCTGGCATTCAGGCCCTTCATAAACTAACTCTGAATTATTTTTCAGTCTCATTTCCTGCAATTGCACCCGATTTTTTCTGTTCTGCAATCTGCTATTTTAGACAAAGCTTTCATAAGAAATTACATAATGACAAGTAATTCCCACATTCCCTAGATATATACTTGGATTTCAAATGCCATAATTGTAATCTTTCTCCAAAGAAAAATGCACGATACAGGCTTCATGCCATCAAGAGGCATATGAGGTAAGTGTTATTATACACGCGTCCAGCAGATGGGAAAACCACGCAAGTGGAAGGGAATCAGAGACGCATTAACAGACCCTCAAACAACCATAATGCTTAACTCCTCTTGTTCCAATCTTGACTCAAAATTATGATTATTTTGATTATTTGATGATTGTTTTGATAGTATAAACTCCATATCTGCAACCTCAGTTGTCTACAAAACTGAAGTGCAAACATTTAAAAAGAATTCTCACCAACCAAGGATTGAAATTGTAATGCGAATAGAAAGGGCTCAGCATGAAAGCACAATCAGAAACCGAAGAGAGTTGATCAAAGAGAAAATTCTAGCTGAATTGTCCTATTTTTAGTTCCCCAGGGATCCCACTGTCTATGACACATTAACAGCGGTGTGAATCGTTTCTGTTACATCACATACTCTGTCCTCTCGTGATACGGGTCTTCCCCAATTGAGTATATACAGATAATCAATGACTTTATCTGGGAGGGATTGGAGCTATAGAATAATCTATCTGACCAATCTGATGACCATTTGTAAGAGCTGATGGCCAGATTGGATCTTCATTAGACAAATAAATACTAGAGCTGCAGAAAGTAAAGTTTACTCCAACCCAATTAATCATTAATTCATCCACAGGAAAAATACATTTTCTCCACATGGAATATGGATTTTTCTATGAATATTACCTCCGCATTGAAAAACGAGTGAGTCACTGCAGCTAAGCCAGTGTACCCTGATGTTGAATTCCCTGAAGAAGGTACAGTTATATTACATTCCCTTAGCAAGAATTTGGTTAAGTGATAAGCATTTTTCTCTTTTCTTTCTTTTTTCTTTTTTCTTTGAGACCGTGTCTCTGTCACCCAGGCTGGAGTATAGTAGTACAATCTCAGCTCACTGCAACCTCTGCCTCCCAGGTTCAAGCAATTCTCGTGCCTCAGCCTCCCAAATAGCTGGGATTACAGGAACGTGCCACTACTCCTGGATAATTTTTGTATTTTTTGTTAAGTAAAGACGAGCTTTCAACATATTGGCCAGGCTGGTCTTGAACTCCTGACCTCTTATGAGCTAATCATACGACTTCTAACTAGATTTTCTATTAATGTACAAGGAGGGACTCCACTACTAAAGTTTGTTTTACTTCTCTGGTTATTTACACGGAATGCTGGCAATACATTAAGGCTCACTAATGTGGACCTAAGTGGAATTTCTGAGAGGCTTTGAATATGTATGTGCAAACTGTCCTATTTTCTTCATATGCTCTCTTAAATACGTATGTGTGTAAGTATATATATGACACACATATATATATATATTCCTAGACATCTAGGGTTTGCTGTCGTTAGTGACCAAGAAAAAGTGGTTCTTTTGTGCACGTGTGAAAACATCAAATTAGCAATTACCATAGAAATGTATTTCATTGAATAACTAGGTTTCATTTGTTTGTCTGTTTCAGGGAAATTTAAAACAATTATTAGATGTTATTGTGCCTCTTCTTGTGTTGATATGTGTATTTGGGTCAAAAGTGCAAAAACCTTTTTCTACAATATACAGTTATTTTGGCTTTTCCCAGGGGAAGCTAGCAATAGTTTTAAAAGCACAAATTGAT
>NW_016828251.1:6120-7594 GCF_001698545.2 Rhinopithecus bieti
CTCTCATGCCACTCAGAGGGATGCAGTCTTGCAGCAGATGGTGCCCTGGCATGGTGCAGCTTGACGGCTCCTCACCTGTGATGGAAGAAGCTACTCCATCTCCCTGAGCATCAGTTTGGCCCTCAGGTGGCTGCTTGAAAGATAAAAATCATGACAAATAAAATACACTCTGTGCTGACCTTTTGCAAGAATCAGTGAGACCTCAGTCCTGTGCTTTGTACTCTGCCAGAAACCTCCCAGTTTAAAAACATTGCTAGTTATTGTCTTTAGAAGCCATCCCTTCTTCCATCTTTGTGCTCCTTTGCTATTTTTGAAATATCTAAGCATAAATTCAGCTTTAAAATTATATATTTGACAGATGTATAGTGGGTTTTACAGTTTTCTCAATGGGTGAAATCAGAAGGAAACTGTCAATGTCAGTACACTTCACTCCCCACCCCATCCCGGATGCAGGCACAGAAGATAATCCCCATGCAAGTGCACGTGTGTGCAAGGAAAAGCAGCAGATGCTTGGGATACCAGAAACCTTGGGAGCCACTGACTCCGAGAAGGAGTGACTTGCAAAGCCAAGAACCAGATCCATATGCTTCTTTCTGCATTCCTCCACAACACCTGCGTTTGCATTCCTCCAGGGAGCTGTCCTATGCATCCATCCAGATCTTTGTCACACTGCAGCCCACTCAGGTCCCATCTGCAAAGAAATGCCCCTGATCCCACAGCTCCGTGTTGATCTTCTCCCCTTTCACCATCTACAGCCCTTTGCATTTAGGGTATTTTACAGCACTACTCGTTTTACACCTTTACAATTTAGCAGTTAAAAAACCATTCTGCATCAGCCACAAGTTTTCTCTTATGTCTCCACCAATTTTTTGTTAAGGGGATAGTTGACTAAGGCGATTCCAGCTCCAGTCACTTTTCTACCTAGCTCAGTCATCCCTCCAGATCCCTGGGTTCCACCTCTGTAGATTCAAGCAATATTTGAAGAAAGGAGATTGTGTCTGTGCTAACATGTACAGATATTTTCTCTTGTTATTATTCCTTAAACAATAGAGTATACCAACTACTTACACTGTGTGATGTATTATAAGGAACCTGAAGATGTTTTAATGTCTAAGGGAGGATGTGTGTCAGTAATATGCAAATGCTATGCATCATTTCTATGTCAGGAACTTGAGCATCCATGAATTTGGTATCTGAGGGCGTCCTGGAACCAACTCCCCACGGGTATCGAGGGACCACAGTATTTTATCCTCCATGTCACCCCTGCCCTGACCTCCAGAAACAAACAATCATTTGCCATTTTAAAGGACCTACTCTAAATGAGCAACAGAGGAGCTCTCCTGCCCGCCACCGACTCCCTGCCTGCCTTCAGCCTTGTGGGGAGGAAGAGCCCCGGCCCTGGCTGATGGAACTCAGCTCCTGGGATCGGCTGGCAATAGAGGGTCATGTCCCAGCTTCATTGACTTCCTGCATC
>NW_016828252.1:0-4710 GCF_001698545.2 Rhinopithecus bieti
GAAGTTAAAATGTATTACTTTATATAATCTTCAAATAATATACATGTAGTTTAGATAACTTCTCTTATTAAAATAATGTTTTCACCCTTATTATCTTATTTTCTTTCTTGCCCTCTGAATTTAGTGGTTCAAGTTTGAGGTGTCATAAAGTTTACAAAGCATCTAATTACTTCTGAAACACACTACTACCTCTTAAGCCTGTTTGAGTTATCAGTGCTACTGACTTAATAGTTGAAGTGCCTGCCTACCTCCTCACCATGTTTTTTTGGAAAGGCTAATATAACTATAGTATTAAACAGGTAGCTCAATGAAGCAATGTAACAATACCCACAGCCCCAGATCTCAGAGCATTGACTTCTAGTCATATATTTTAGTCAAGAACTTTCTCCTAGGAATGTCCTCTAGTCATTTTGTGCATTTAGCTTTTATGCTTAAGGGTATAAACCTAAAGAAATAGTTGTAAGGGATTAATTATTTCTTTTAATTTGGCTAAACACCTTTTTTAGTTATTCGTTGTTGAAAATAATATCTGTTCACAATTGTATTGCCATGAAAGTGTGGGCATACACAAAATTGGAATCTCAATTTTTAATTTTTGTATTAACACCAACACCAACCATACCGTTCCTATTATTGTAGTTTTAGAGTATTGAAATCAGATTGATTTCAGTACTTGACTTTGTTTGCTTTTGTAAAAATCATTCCACCACTAACCTACATTATTATAGAAATAGAAATGTATAACAATAGTATAATTATGTGTATCTGTCTATTGATATACATATGTATATATGTATATATATATCACAAAATTAACAGAAAATATTTTAAATCATTATTTGGTAAAAGAAAATTATAAATGAAAATTAATGAAAAAATTACAATTAAAATTTATAAATGTACTCAAAACATACTTGGAGGGATATCCTAATGTAACATATACTTGTCTAAAATGAAGAGTAACTAAAGACTAATATGCAAAGACTTGCTTATCATGCATCTCACTATGCAAAATGGGACTTTTAGGAGATTGCATTGTAAATAAGTATCTTAGCTGTGAAGTGCATCTTAAAACTTATTTTCTCTAAACTCAAAATATAGCCTTCAGATGTACTACATTTTTTTTTTGTTTTTCTCCCTTTCCTATCAGACAATCCCTTGTACCTTACCTAATATCATGCTTTTTCAGAAGCTCCTGAGGCNTTTTCAGAAGCTCCTGAGGCCTATCTTAAAGCAAAGCAGACACAGAGACCCAACTGTAGAACTCTTCCCTACCTAGATATTATCTCAAAGTAAGTAATTTACAACCTGCCCATGATCCAGATGATTCCAGCTAGGATTACAGGTAGATAATAATTCAAGATAGCCATCAGGACAAAACGTTCAGATCTGCACCATACACCACTCCCATATGTTTCCCATACCAAGATTCCTTTTATAAACCTCCTTGACCAACCCTAAAATTTTAAAAGATCGTTTTGAAGCATAATTCTGGCCATTTCCCAACTGCTAGCATTTGAACAAAGTTGGTTTCCTCACCTCACTTTGCTTCTTTTATTTTTGCTGTCAAGCAGGAAGTGGCCAGACTTATGTTCACTTACACATTTGGTGCCCTATGTGAGGAACTGTGTGATTCGGGTAGCTTAGCCTGCCTGTCTCTGCCTGGTTTCCAGCAAGTGGAGCAATTGGTGGCAGCAGTGTGCCAGGACTTATCTGTTCACATTGCCATGTGGAGTAATTGCTGTTCATAAATGTCATTTGTTTGTGAATAGTAGACCCTGTAGCTGGGGACTCCAGAGATCTCTCGGCAGCTGCTGAGGATGCTTTTGTCCCAGGGATTTCCTTTATGTCCAAAGTGGGTTCTTTTCTATTTCCCTAAGCATCGCCTGGTCTGAGAAATAAAAGGAAAGAGTACAAAAGAGAGAAATTTTAGAGCTGGGTGTCCAGTGGAGACCTCGTATGTCGGCAGGTTCTGTGCTGCTCCCGAGCTATAAAACCAGCAAGTTTTTATTAGGGATTTTCAAAAGGGGAGGGAGTGCACGACTAGGGTGAGGGTCACAGAGATCACCTACTTCACAAGGTAATAAGATATCACAAAGCAAATGGAGGCAAAGCGAGATCACAGGACCACAGGATGGGGCAAAATTAAAATTGCTAATGAAGTTTTGGGCATGCATTGTCATTGATAACATCTTATCAGGAGACAGGGTTTGAGAGCAGACAACTGGTCCGACCAAAATGTATTAGGCGGGAATTTCCTCCTCCTAATAAGCCTGGGAGCGCTACAGGAGACTGGAGCTTATTTCATCCTTTTGTCTATGACCGTAAAAGATGGCCACCTCTAAAGCGGCCATTTTAGAGGCCTACCCTCAGGGGCACATTCTCTTCCTCAGGGATGTTCCTTGCTGAGAAAAATAATTCAGTGATATTTCTCCTATTTGCTTTTGAAAGAAGAGAAATATGGCTCTGTTCTGCCCAGGTTACCAGCAGTCAGAGTTTAAGGTTATCTCCCTTGTTTCCTAAACATTGCTACTATCCTGTTCTTTTTTCAAGGTGCCCAGATTTCATATTGTTCAAGCACATATGCTCTACAAACTATTTGTGCAGTTAATGCAATCATCACAGGGTCCTGAGGTGACATACATCCTCCTCAGCTTACGAAGATGACGGAATTAAGAGTTCAAAGTAAAGACAGGCGTAGGAAATCAAAAGGATATTGATTGGGGAACTGATAAGTGTCCATGAAATCTACACAATTTATGTTCAGAGATTGCAGTAAAGGCAGGCATAAGAAATTATAAAGTATTAATTTGGGAAACTAATAAATGTCCATGAAATTTTCACAGTTTATGTTCTTCTGCCATGACTTCAGGCAGTCCCTCCGTTCAGGGTCCCTGACTTCCCGCAACACCATCAGTGGCCTACAACACTTTGCTAACACAAGAAAGTGGCCCTGAGGAAGTTGACAGGCTTCAGAGCTGGGTAAGTTGACTATAGTACTCTAGGGACTCCTCCATCTCTACTCTCTGAGTCTTAGTGCCATCTGGGTTTAGCATCCTATGCTAATTTTGTGGTGCTGTCTATATTTGAGACACGATCTAAGACTTTTTCTTCAGTCTCTCCTTTTGGGGACCAGTTTGGAGTGCTCTTTCTGTATTAGAACCATTTGTGTTTGTGTCTGTGATTACTGTTATTCTTTGCATTGCAAGTGCTTCACATGGTCTCTATTCCATCTGTAAAGTGGGGTTCTACCAGACAATACCAAGTTCACATGATTGTCAGAAAGCAGCAACATAGGCTGCACCTCTCGGCACTAGAGAAGTAACAATGTCCAACTTCCTGGCCCCTGATTTTGCCATTCTCTTTGGGACTCTAGAATATTTCATATGTCTTGTTAAGCTTTGTGGGTGAAGAAGGCATGTGAACTCTTTTCTAGACTGAGACTCAAGATGGTTATATGTTATAGTCTGTTCTTGTGCACATTTTAAACTAATGGGCAAATTACAGTAGGACAAATTGAGAGCTCAAACGGTTAACCTGAAACTATAGAGTTAACTAGAACCTTCTAAACTCTACATATTTCCCATTTTCTTTTCTTCATTCTTTGAGTCTGCCATTTTCAGCTATTGGTGTTCAGATAAAATTCCCTATTTTAAGGCTCTATGGAGATTTTGTTTTTCTTATACATTTTAGCCAAATCTTGCTAAAATGTAAAATTGGAAACTCATTTGAAACTCAAGAAAATAAAAGAGGCTTTAAAAAAAATCAAATTCTCATAGACCCTGCTTTACCCAAAATTTTGCTCCACAGCTTTCCCTGGATTAGCTATCAGGGAGAGTAAAATTTAGCCTAGATAATGTTTCAATTTGTTCAGAAAAATAATTTACATCCAGCTATATTTTAAAAAATGGTGAATTTATATTGCTATATTTGGCAAAAATTCTGAGGTAAAAGCTATTGGATCTTTATTTGTGTGTATATCTATTTAGATATGTTTATACATTATGTACATGTATTATGTTATATGTGATGTCTAAAATACTATCAAATTGACATAGAATTAAATAAACACTGATAAATTAAATCCAAACGCTTTTCAAGTTCACATAAATTTAGCAATTTTAGATAAATAGAAGTGATTTCAAAACTATTAATAAAATAAAAATAGAAGCATCTTCCGAATTGTCAGCTACATTTTTGTTGGTTAAATAAGACATATTTATCTATGGTAGATATTATAAGGTTTAAGGTGTGGCATCAAATTTATAAGACAATAAATCCAGCTAAAAGGAGAATAAACTTTGTGTAATTTTTTTGAAAAATAAGACTGATTTAATATTGTTAATTTTTAATAAAACAGTTAAATTTTATGTTATTGGCAAAATACCTAGGTGTTTAAAATTCTTTCTTAAATGAACACCTGATCTTTACAGACTTTAAACATTATTAACAGCCAGGCCTTTGGAAGGCCGAGGCGGGTGGATCACAAGGTCAAGAGATCAAGACCATACTGGACAATATGGTGAAATCCCATCTCTACTAAAAGCACAAAAATTAACTAGGCATGATGGCACACATCTGTAGTCCCAGGTAGTCGGGAGGCAGAGGCAGGAGAATCACTTGAACCCAGGAGATGGAGGTTGCAGTGAGCTGAGATCATGCCACTGCACTCCAGCCTGGCAACAGAGCAAGCCTCCACCTCAAAAAAAA
>NW_016828252.1:5408-14879 GCF_001698545.2 Rhinopithecus bieti
AAAGTCAAAGCATGTCATAGATAGTCTATGTAAGTTGTAAAATGTTTATAAGAAAATTCATATAAGAAATCTGTTTTGATCAAATGTTTTGAGTCTTTTAACATCTTTGACACAAATCTTCAAAACTGAATTGTAAGTTGTCTATGGCTTATTGCTGCAGTTTATCAAACTATAAAAATTCATCACTGCAGGGTTATAAAATCATTTTACAACCTCCAGTCAGGTAATGGACTCCAGTATCACTACCTTTAGCCCCTTAAAAAGGTCCTTATGAGGTGCTATTAACTAATCTTTGTACTACGAAGTTTCGGAGCTTTGACTCCTGGTTGCACGTGTCTCATCTAAATAAGACAATGACTTCTGTGAAT
Organism: Rhinopithecus bieti; assembly: GCF_001698545.2. Taxonomy (NCBI): domain Eukaryota; kingdom Metazoa; phylum Chordata; class Mammalia; order Primates; family Cercopithecidae; genus Rhinopithecus; species Rhinopithecus bieti. Next base: position 5,777 of record NW_016828252.1, read on the forward strand.
ATCTGACACAAAATTCCAGTCCATCAAATCCTCATCCTTATTTCTGGGAGAAGATGACTGACTATCAAGATAAACTACCTGCAGCTGACACTGGATCAGGCCTGTATACAATGGCATACATACTCATTTAATGATTTTGCCTCTATTTAACTTACTATAATTTATTATATGCCTGGATGCTAAGCAATTTAACTGTTTAGCTACCTGTGAGCTTCTTTTCCTGCTATTCTCAGAACAAGGCAGCACTTCTAACCTTTTTCTTTAAAATATTGCTAGTTCTTTATGCTTTGTTTTACTTCTAGGATTTAAGACCACTTCATTAAGCCTCCAGGCCCTGAGACTATCATGGAAAAAGAGAGTGCATGACATTGTAAGAGCTGATTTGGAGGAATAAAATTAAGTCATACCCTCCAAGTCAAAGATAAACACACATATGCCTAAATAGCTGATGACTCAACATATAAAACTTAAAGACAAATCAATTTTATAACCTAAATTTTGGCTTTTGGTTTTGGCCGTTATATTGCCTAAAAGGGGTTTCAAGGGTCAATAAGTGTCTGCCCACATGATGGACCCAGAGCATGTAGTACACCACCCCAGCATCAATATGGAAAAACTAAAATAAAAGCTTGACTGTCAATACTGCCTCTGGCATATCTTGACCAAAAAGGGGGAATATAAACTAAACAAAATAAAATAGAACTATAAGCCGCTCAACAGACTGAATGGACCTCCTGTTGGCCAAAGGGGATCCACAAAGAAACACCAATGAGTTCAAGAAATGACAGAAAATTGTGGGTTGGGGTGTGGGTCAGCTATACCTCATAATACCCTCTCTCCTTAGGAATTTAATCACAACTGACCAGCATTAACAGTAACATAGAGGTTGTAGGACTGACAGGCTCTTTATAATAAGAACGTACTACATTATAAACACTTTCTAAGACCATGCTAGGCAAGCGTTAAGTCACATCCTTCTAAACTTAAAAAGTAAACTATGTTCCAACTGCCTCAAGGTTTTTCTTTTTCTCTAGCAGCCAGACAGGAACCAACCTTGAAATAGGCTTACTGACTACCAACCCGTTCTAACAGCCATAACTACAGCTTTAATTAGACAAAAGACTGATTTTAGTAACTTTCTCCTGACAAAAAGACCACCAAACATGAACTAGTTCTGCAAAAATTGCACACTTACATGCCTTTGTGTCCTGAACAGACCTTTTAATGTATAGGGTAAAATTATAATACACTTTAATATTGAGTCTCCACCCCAAAATGAACATGGGACATATGTTACACGCATATTTGTTCAAGAAACATGTGCTAGAACCACCTTTATAAATATTCATAGCTCAAAATCAGAGAACCAGAGAGATCAAGTAGGGTTCAGGAGGGTTTATTTTAGGTGTACATTAGCTCAGCAGACATGCATCCTGAAAGTCTGAGCAGCCAACAAAGAAAACAAATGTCTTTTATGTATCTTAAGATGGTGATTATGTGATGCAGGAAGCAGGCTTACAGAAGCGAGATTAAAAGTAGTTATCAGGTGACATTTTTAAGATTTAGTTATATCTTGGTAAAACATGTTTTGTAACTCATGCTTATTAATTTTGTGACTTTGCAGCTGTACAGTAAGAAAAACAGGAACTTATGGAACTTACATGTAGGGGAGAGATACAGTTAATGCTTTACAAATTTTACAGAAAGGCAGTTAATTTTTTTAACTTTTATTTCAAGGGGGGCTTTTTATTCTTATTTTAGCCTAACTTTATATAGTAACTTTAAATGTTTTTAAGATTTTCCCACTTTATTACTATAACCTAAATATGTTTGTTTCGCCAATCTATTATCAGATTCCCGCAGAAACTCTTGGTACAACTGACAGTGGGAAATGTGTACAATAACTAAAACTAAATGCTGTCTGTACATTCCGTATAACTCTGGAAATATATCCTCAGTCCTACAAGACACACATAAGCAAAATAGTAATATGTCTTATTCCACAATTTCTTTAAGTCAACGGCTCTCTACATAATGTGGATTAGATCCCTTGTGATGACAGAAAGAAAATTACTTGGAGTTTTAGCCATGATTATGGGAATAGGTTTACTCTTCTGCTGTGAACTGTATTGCTGTTACATACTCACTGTGATGCTCAACAGGTCTCTTCTATAAGCCCAGGGACTCAAGAATATAATCAACTCTAGGTAGACAGATTCTGTTCCATTGCTCTGCATCTACGTCCCTTTCCACCAGAAAATAGCCAGATTTGAACTGAAATAAAATTTGTCAGTTGGGGAATTGTAATCAAGCATTTTAGGTATAAAATTAATCTTGAAGCTTTTATTTCTAAACTCAGAATATAGCCTTGGAATGTACTTTCATCCTCTTTGTTTCTCTCTTTTTCCCAGGAGGCACTCCCTTGCACCATGCATATTTATCTAATGGCATGTTTAGTTAGAACTTTCAGGGGCTCATCCTAAAGCAAACCAGACATGGTGACCCAGCTATGGAACTCTTACCCACTTAAGAGATTACCTCAAAGTGGAAATTCTACAATCCAACCACAGTCCAGATGATGCCAGCTGGGACAGTAGGTGGAAAACTCTTCAATATAGCCATCAGAAAAAGACATGTAGACCTGCACCCTGCATCACTCCCTCATGTTTCCCATTCCAAGTTTCCCTTTTTAACCCCTCTCAGTCAGTCCCAAAATTTGAGATAGTCTTTTGGAGCCATGAGTTTGAACATTTCCAATCTGCTAGCATTTGCATAAAGTTGCTTTCATTTCATCAAACTTTGCTTTTTGTATTTTGGCTTTGAAGCTGAAGCAGCTAGGCTTGCACTCACTGACTGACAGCATCTAGAGTTTCAAAGCTTCCCAGAGACTGATGTTGGGTTGTTCTCTTATTTATTTATTTTCCCACATCTAGATGGTTGCTACTTCCAATGCTTTAACTTACAATTTTCAACTTTATGAAAGCTTATCAAGGTATTTATTGCATTTTTAACATATACTACTTTTTGACTTATATTGGATTTATCAGGATGTAACCACATTGTAAGTCACAGAGCATCTGTATAGCCATTTATTAAAATCTTGCAACAATGCTTTATCTTTTTTGTTTGTTCATTGTATAAGACATTAGTTTTTAGAGCAGCTTTAGGTTCATAAAAAATGAAGCAGAAGGTAGAGGGATTTCCAATATAACTCCTTCTCTCACACAAGCATAGCCTTCCATATTATCAATTGCTCACACCAGAGTGGTACATTTGTTGTTACAATTGATGAACCTACACGGACACATTATTGTCACTCTGCCTATAGCTTACATTAGGGTTCACTCTTGGTATTACACATTTTATAAGTTTAGACATATTTCCAATAGCATATATTCACCATTATAGTATCAGACAAAATAGTTTCACTGCTTAAAATCTTTTNCACACATATGCTTAAATACCTGATGACTCAACATATAAAACTTACAGACAAATCAATTTTATAACCTAAATTTTTGGCTTTTGGTTTTTGGCCGTTATATTGCCTAAAAGGGGTTTCAAGGGTCAATAAGTGTCTGCCCACATGATGGACCCAGAGCATGTAGTACACCACCCCAGCATCAATATGGAAAAACTAAAATAAAAGCTTGACTATCAATACTGCCTCTGGCATATCTTCATCAAAAAGGGGGACTATAAACTAAACAAAATAAAATAGAACTGTAAGTCCCTCAACAGACTGAATGGACCTCCTGTTGGCCAAAGGGGATCTACAAAGAAACAACAATGAGTTCAAGAAATGACAGAAAATTGTGGGCTGGGGTGTGGGTCAGACATACCTCATAATACCCTCTCTCCTTAGGAGTTTAATCACAATGGCATATATTCACCATTATAGTATCAGACAAAATAGTTTCACTGCTTAAAAATCCTTTGTGTTCTCCTTATTCATCCTTCCCTTCTTCATAATGACTTCAAACCACTGATATTTTTAGTGTCTCCATAGTTACCTTTTCCGTCATGCCATATAGTTGGAGTCATATGGAAATGAACTTTCTTCTTTTACTAAGTAGTATCCATTTAAGGTTCCTCCATGTCTTTTCATGGCTTGATGGCTCAGTTTTTTTCAGTGTTAAATAATATTTTACTAAATAGATACATTTAATTCCATTCTCTGATTGAGAAAGGCTTATTAGTTGCTTCCAAGTTTTGGAAAGTTTGGAGTAAAGCTGCTATAAACATCTGTGTGCAGGTTTTTGTGTGTATGTAAGTTTTCAACTCATTTGGATAAATACTATGGAGCATGATTGCTGGACTGCATGGTAAGAGTGTGCTTAATTTTGTAAGAAAGTGATAAATTGTCTTCCCAAGTAGCTATACCATTTTACATTGACACCAGCAATGAGAGTTCCTATGTTCCACATCTTTGCCAGCATTTGGTGTTCTCAGTGTTCTCGCTCTTATAATAGGCCGGTAAAGGTATTTTATTTTTGTTTTATTTTTTATTTCCCTAACGGCATATGACACAGAGCACCTTTTTGTGTTCTCATTTGTCATTGTCGTGTTCTTTAGTGAAACGTCTGTTGAGGTCTTTCACCTATTCCTTAATTAGGTTGTGTGTTTTCTTATTATTGAGCTTTGAGTGGCTCTTTTTTTAAAATATTTCAGATGATAACCTTTATCAGGCATGTTGTTTTGCAAATATTTTATCGCCGTCTATGGCTTCCCTTCTCCAGATTATCAGTTACTTTTTCTCGGATAGCATGCCTTTGGTCTTGTATTTAAAAACTCATCCCCATAACCAAGATCAACTAGATTTTCTCTTATGCTCTCTTTTAGGAGTTTATAGTTTTGCATTTTGCATTTAGGCTTGTGAACCATTTTGGGACAATTTTTGTGAAGGGTATAAAGTCTGTGTTTAAACTTACTTTCTTGCATGTAGATGTCCAGGAGTTCCAGCACCATTTGTTGTTTATGTTTTCACTCATTTATTTTAGATGAATTTTCTGTTTATGTAATGTTTCAGCAACAGTTGTTGAAAAGACTTTTTTTTTTCCTATTGTATTACCTTAATTTTTTTTTCATTAAAGATCAGTTGACTATATTCATGTGAAGCTATTTCTAGGCTATCTATTGTGTTTCATTTATTTATTGGTCTATTACTTTGCCAACATCACACTTTTTTGATTACTGTGGCTTTATATTAAGTCTGGCAGTAGGAAATCAGTCCTGAAATTTTGTTCTTATTTTTCAATATTGTGGTAGCTCTTCTGGGTCTTTTACCTCTCCAGATAAACTTTAGAGTGACAGTTCTCTCTTGATTCTTTTTTGTTTAGTTGGTTACAAATTGTTGTAAGTAGAATAATGGGCCCTCAACAATGTTCATGTTTGAATTCCCAAAGCCAGTACAGATGGCTTTAAAGATGTGTTTCATTTAAGATATTACCATTACTTTGAATGGTAAGAACAGCAATTACTTTTGCACCACCCTAACATCTTGAGATGGGAAGATTATTCTGATATATCCAGGTGAACTCAATGGAATCACAAGATCTTTATAAGAAAGTGCCAGGAGGGTCGGAGTTGGAGAAAAGTATATCATGATAGAAAAAGAGGTCAGAATGATGCAGCCACAAGTTGAAGAATACAGGAGAAAAGGAAAAAATAAAAAGGATTCTCCTAGAGCCTCAAGAAGGAATGCAGCTCTCCTGACACCTTGATTTTATCCCTGCTAAACCCATTTTGGATTTCTCACAGCAAGAGTGTAAGATAACACATTTGTTCTTTTTTATGCTCCTGAGTCTGTGCTAGTTTATTACTGAAGCAGTAGGAAAGTAATACACAAATCATTTGTATATTTCAGAATTAGGTGAGATCAGTGATTGGTGTAAGTCCATTTGACAGTATAATCCCTTGTTTATCAACCACTATATTTGTACTAGATGATACAGATTACCTAAGAGAAAAAATGGTATGTTAGGTATTCTTAAAATTATATCACTTTTTAATATACTCCTAAATATGCAGAATCAATTATACTCCACATACACCATGCCAATGGTGTGCATGTGTAGAATCTTCATCTTTAGAGATAACCAGTGTGCATCTATGGACGATGACATTTAATTAATTTTATCACCATTTCTTTTCCCCAGTGTGATCTATTCTATTTTCATGAATATTTTTCTCTGTATTGCTAACAATTGTTTGGTTTATAGTTTTGCAAACAGATACTATTCCCTGTTCTGAAACTAATATATGCTGCTGAAAGCTTTAAAGTAAGAGACACCGAAAATCTAATGGCTACTAAATAGATTAAATGAATAACTTTGGATTTGTATATAAAATGTAAATTAACTATAACAATTTATTCATTATATTTTAACATAAAAGAAGGTATTAAAACTACCTTTTGGACGCAAACTTTTTATCCCTTTGTTCCTTTCTTGCTTTTCTTTCTTTTCCTTCCTTCCTTCCTTTTTGCCTTCCTTGCTTCCTCTCTCCTTCCTTCCTTCCCTTTCCTTCTTTCCTTCCTCTCTCTCTTTTCCTTCGTCCCTCCCTCTCTCCTTCCTTCCTTCTTCCTTCCTTTCTTCCTTCCTTCCTTCCTTCTTCCTTCCTTCCTTCCTTCCTTCTTTCCTTCCCTCCCTCCCTCCCTCCCTCTCTCTCTTTTTTCTCTTTCTCTCTTTCTTTCCTTTTGAGACAGAGTCTCTGTCCGTTGCCCAGACTGGGTGGCAGTGGCACCCCAAACTTGGGTAACTGCAACCTCCGCTTCCTAGGTTCAAGGCAATTCTCAATGCCTCAGATCATCCTCTGAGTAAGCTTGGGATTACAGGTGTGCGCCATCCATGCCATGGCTGGGGTTTTTTGCATTTTTAGTAGAGAGGGGTTGAAAAGAGGTGACTGGTTGGCCAGACTAATCTCGAACTCCTGGGCCTCAACCATCTGCTTGCTCTCGGCTCGAGGTTCTGGATTACAGGCGTGAGCCACCATGCCCTGCCTGGAGATAAACTTTTCAATTTTGCATTGTTTTGACTCAGGGACTCTCCTAAACATATTTCCATTTAAATATTTCATAATATGTGGAATTTGTGCTTAAATATTTATTCCAGTGAAAATATACTTACTGATTATTTTTATGTCTAAATGAGTATTTTAATGTCATTTATACAATATTTTGGAGGAGAATGTGGGAAAGTTATAGCTTTATGTAATTTAGAATTATATTCCATAGCAAATATTATTGGACCACAATGCCTAGCAACTTTACATTTATATAGAAATTGTAATTCATGCTTGATTTAAATGGCTAGCTTCATGGTCACACCATTCTTACTTTAATGTTGAGCAAGTTAAAATTGGTTCTGAAATTTTAATTGGCTGAAATTATTTGCATTTGTTGTGGTGTTATGGTGGAAGAAATATGCATTCTCCTCAGTCCTTGAGGGAAACAGAAAACCCTATTTCCTCACTTTTTTCGCCAGTCCCTTCATGTCTGGTTGACAGTAATTTGCTTCAATGCCACTTTTCGAAAGTTAGAGTCCTTGTATTTCCCCTCTCTCAGCTGAAAGTAATTGAAGCATTACAATCCCTCCCATTCTATTGATAACTTTGCTACCTGAAGCAGAAAAAAATTCAAGGCCTTTTTTTTAGATCTTGCGAAGATGTTTTACAACAGTTCCTCATGAGCAAGAGGGCCATAGAAAAAGCAACCAAAGACAAAACCTATACCTCTTGACTGGTGATAGGATGATTTAGTTTCTTATAATAATACTTGGGGTTACTGATCTAGCATTTTTTTTCTTTCTCAAGAAAAGAAATACTTTTACTGATCCGGGCATTGGTCTTTCTTTCTTTCTTTTTTCTATTGTTCTTACACACAATAAATAAATTATTTTGGCCTATATTTTCAATTGGGAGAGAAATTTTTTTGCCTGTCAATATCCTGAGACAATACATCAACATTTTAATAATTTCAGAATATATAAATTGAAGTGAATATAAATTTCTGCTTAATTTGTTATTTGTCAAAATGAAATCTGATATTAGGAGAATGATTATGGTAAGCCATATCAATTAGTTATTTTGTACTATAATTTCTTAAATGTTCATGCAAACAAAACAACTGAGCTTTGAAAAGCTTTAACTTAGTGTAATTGTGGAAAATATCTAAATATCGCATCTTGAATTATCTCTGCAATGATGCTTACACTAACCAAAACCATCCACTATATATTACTTGCTGGAGATGGTAAGAAAATAAGGAATTACATTATGTTGTCTCACTTGGAAATAGGATATTTACAAATTTAATCAGTGGGAGTTTGCTTTTTCCCTCCTACATTTGCTGTACTTTCTCACTAGCAAAACTTTTGGGTCCACTTGGGATGGGACTAAAACTCATCCACACCTCTACAAGTGGCCTCTAAGGGAACTAAAGTTGTGGCTATCTATCTACGGTGTATATTAGAATAAATCAGAAAGTTGTCTAGTTTATTGTTTTTAATATTCAGATTTTTCATATTGTTAACAAAAATACCTAATCAAGTAATAATATACTTTCATTGATCAATTGATTAGGTCTAGGAGGACATAACTAAGATCAGTATACATTTTAATGTCCATACATGATTCTAACATGCAGGCAACATTGGAAGTCACCAGATTAAACTATTCAAGATAATCCTAACCATCTCATTTAGTATGCATCTTCTTAAACTAATCAATGGGATGTGACGTATTATTATCTAGTCTGCAAGACTTGACACAAAAGTAAAAATCAGTGTGGAAATCTGAAAATTATCTGGTAATTCTAGGTCACAAATTGTCTTTCTTGCTCTTCAAAGATTGGTGTATAAATATGATGTGTAAAACTGCTTCAGTCATTCAGAGGATGAAGTCCGCACAAAGACTGATGAAGTCCCAAGAGAATCACAGAAATTTTAATATAGTTTTGATTATATAGCAGGGGCAGCATGGAACTTTGAGCATTTCCAGTGCAGTCAACAAGAAAAAAACTCTTTCCATCTTTGATTAGACTTGATATTACCTTACTTCAAACTTAAATTATTTTGACTGATGTAAAAAAAAAAAAAAAAAAAAA
>NW_016828253.1:0-2414 GCF_001698545.2 Rhinopithecus bieti
CCATTCTGTTGCTTTTATATTAATACAAAAGGACACAGCAGGATAAGTACTTCAACATTGTGTTTCTCATGTGTTTTTGAAAATGTGTAGGAATATTTTATTAGTTTTGGTTTTCTGTTTTTCTTTAAGATGCCACCATAGTGGCCTGTTGGGGAACAAAGCGGTTATGTTGTCCTTCGGGCTAAGCGAAATGGCCACACATATACTTGCTGTTCATTCTTGATTTTTTTTCCAAGTCATATATGCACATAGATATTTTTAAATTGTTCTTTATGTTAATATTTTATTTACTTTTTTTAACTTGTTAACCCTGTAGTAAACTCTAATGGGAGCAACAGTGCCTATTTCTCTCTCAGTTTTTTGTGTTCTTAAGTAATGGCTGGTCCACATAATGACAGACTATGTAAACAAAGAAAGGTAGTGTTAGTGTGGCTTTAGAATTCGCGTGTATCTTCCTAGAATCTGCATCTGGCTTTACCAGCAACAGAAAATTTGTTGAAGAGAAACAGAAATGTTTTGCTGTTAATTACTCTTAAATAAGAACAGGAAGAAGAAAGAGTATTGCCTCTAAAACACCCAAGCTGCTTTTCGCCTCCCTCCCTATATACCAAGTTGCTAAAGAGAATGAAAGCAGCTCTCCTTATGTATCTGTCTACTTTATTCTTCTCTAAGTTTAGCAGTTCATCTAGCTATTTTTATTTGCAATGATTTCCAGATGCCTCCTCATATAATTTGCTGACTTCTGGATGTATTCTGATTCTGGAATGGATAGATTTCTGATGTGTTTTACTATGTGTATATGAATCCCGTGAGTTTCTGACATCTAACGTCTCTTATCCTGGTTGTGTTGATATTTAAAGTAGGATTTGACACACACTGTCAATTCTTGGTGATAAATAACGTCTACATTCTTCTTAGTTCATTTTATTTATGTCTTAGTTTAAAAGATATTTTCTTTGTTGGAAAATAAAGTAACAAAATAGTGATGAAATGTTTCTTCAGTGGCTCTCCTTTGTTGACATTTTTCCATGTACTTGAAACGTGTATGTATACCTCTTCTTCTTTTACGTTCTCTGAACAATGGCTAGAAAAAAAGCCCTACTTGGTTCTAACATTTACTGTGAGCCATTACCGAATCTGGGTGTATTCATGTATGCTGCTACCTATAGGTTTTCAAACAATAAGTAGTTATTGAAACATACAAGACATTGTATTTTCTCTTCTCCAGTATTGGATTATATACTGCACTTAGATTTTCAGAATGAAGTACAGAGAAAGCCATTACATCACAGAAGAAGCCATAACATATGTACAACTACATATTACCCTGTATTATTGTCTAATACAAAACAGCGTAGCAGTATTTTTACGGGGAAATAGCACATCTATTCATTTAACTTACAGTGAAATCTGTCTCAATGGAGCCTTATTGGCAGCGTAAGAAATATCTTCCCAGTGTGAATAAGTACACGGTGTAAGTAAAGTTTGCCTGGTGAAGTAGTCAATTCTTTTGTCATTTGTTCCCCGCCTCACACCCAAAATGTAGCACTTGACAGAGAATATTTCTTTCTTCATAAAGTCATTCATTTCCAATTCTGCATTGTTTTATATAGAAAAACAATATTTAAAAGTGTTTTATATTTTGTTATATTGGGAATGATATTTCTTTTAATTTTAAAAAATAGTTTACCATTTTCTTTATTTCTGTACCCTTTATTTTCAGGCATTTCCTGTTTATCCAAATTCACCAGTTCAAGTCACTACTGGATATCCGATGCCTATATATAATTATCAGGTAATGTGAGAAGGAATGAAATGATTTGCTTTTGCTTTCACGTATTATCGAGACATTTAACTTGTTTATACAAATTGCCCGAGTAGTTGATCATTTTAAACTAGTGAAGTGTACCTAAAATTTAAGGAAACACTTAGAATTAGTCTAGAATAAAGACCTCTGTATTTTTTAGAAGTAATGGAGTAATATTTTGACAGCAATATACTTAGCAATAACATTTCTGTAGAACAGTTTTCTGAGATTTGGTGTCCCCTTCTGTATTTCAGGATGTAGTTTTCATCTTTGCTGTCAAATAGCCGAAAGAAACACCCACACTGATTTTCATAAATTTTTTTTAGGGAGGTAGAGTGAAATCAAATTATTACCCACTTTTTAGAGCACAGAATTCCAATTATATTTTTATTTTAGCTAGCTGTTTCACGATAGTAGTTCTGTGGATCCCTTTTCATATATATGACTACATCTGTGACCCATAGTTACATCTATGGTAATAAACTGAAAGAGATAGTATCTGAGATTTCCATGATGCCAACTCCAGAAAATTTGGAAAAAGGTGAAGATTTATATATAAAAGTTACGACAATATCTGAGACTAGAAACATAAAGTACTTAACGTTTT
>NW_016828254.1:0-2514 GCF_001698545.2 Rhinopithecus bieti
TAGGTTCATTTTATAATGTTTACTTTTAGAACAAAATACTAGCTAAGTTAAAGTAATATCCAGTTCTTACTGATTGAGACAGAGTGGAAAGAAAGACATCATTGTACATCACTGTCATTCCAAAGGTACAGTGGAACTCTGGATGGAGGAAGAACTTACCTATCACTACAACACTTATAAATGAGCATTTCTCAGAATTTTATTCTAGGCAACTTCCACTCAACACCTAGTTTTCTCATACAGTCAGCACAAGCATAGGAAGATACTGCAAAACCAAAAAGCCAAGGTGCATCATTAATATTCATTTAATTCAAATACCAAATAGTTTACATAGGGCCAGCTTAGAAATAGATATTAAATCCAGATCTACTGCAATCAAAGCTTACACAATATCAATGAATATGGTAGAGGTGCCTGTTAAAAGCCAATGTAGTATAATTGCAGCTAGAACCCTACAGTGGGGAATGAGGAATTTTAAACATACATTTGATTATAGCCACCAAAATATATATGTATATATAGAAAGTAAAAATAAAGGTATTTGGCTGGTCCAAGAGGTAATACCAATCAGTCAGCACCTTGATTCTTTTACTTACATTTTTTGATTTTTTGTTTTTGTTTTTGTTTTTTGAGACGGAATATCACTCTGTCGCCAGGCTGGAGTGCAGTGGTGTGATCTCGGCTTGCTGCAACCTCTGCCTGCCGGGTTCAAACGATTCTCCTGCCTCAGCCTCCCGAGTAGCTGGGACTACAGGTGCACACCACCACACCCAGCTAATTTTTGTATTTTTAGTAGAGGCGAGGTTTCACCATGTTAGCCAGGCTGGTCTTGATTTCCTGACCTTGTGATCTGCCCGCCTTGGCCTCCCAAAGTGCTGAGATTACAGGCGTGAGCCATGGCGCCCAGCCTGTCTTTTTCTTTAAACAAATTTTAGCCCAATTTTCTTGAGTCATTTTCTCTCTGCAACAGCAGAGGAAGGGCCTGTACCTCCCTACCAATGACCTGGTGTCCTTACATCTACCCTAAGAGCAGGGATATTAGCTGTGTCCACAGGGTTCTGAATTCTACAGACTCATCAACATGAGGCAAGGAATCATTGAAAACCACTTTTGTCTCCTTTGGGAGAATGACACATCTTTAGTATTTATGTAGCCTATTCTTCTATATCTAAATATGCAAAGCTTTCCTTAACAGTAAAGGGTACATATGCATAGTGGGAGGAGATCAGACCTTTACAAGTGAAGGAAAGCAACTTCAGAAATGAATTATTTTCTTTGCTTTATTATTTTCCCAAGACAGAGAAGTATTGTATTGAGAGATTATCTATTTTCATAATCAACATGTGCCTAAATTATATTTAAATCATTTCACTCTGTACTATATTTTCAGGAATTATAGAATGTGTTATTCATTCACTTAAAGGTACCTCTATAGAAATAACCTAAAACTGCAGAAGGATCTGAAAGATCTAAACATATTGTGCCTAGAAACTGCAGATTTTAGATCTAATGTATATTGCATTAATAAACGATATAAAGTGTTGAAAAGGAAAAAAAAGACAGACTGATCCCATGATCAAATATTAATATAAAAATTTGAGATCAGCCGGGCGTAGTGGCTCACACCAGTTATCCCAGCACTTTGGGAGGCCAAGGCAGGTGGATCACGAGGTCAGGAGATCAAGACTATCCCAGCCAACATGGTGAAACCCCATTTCTACTAAAAATACACAAATTAGTTGGGCACGGTGGCGGGTGCCTGTAATCCCAGCTACTCAGGAGGCTGAGGCAGGAGAATCACTTGAACCTGGGAGGTGGAGGTTGCAGTGAGCCGAGATCATGCCACTGCCCTCCAGCCTGGGTGACAGAGCAAGACTCCATCTCAAAAAAATAAAAAAATAAATAAAAATTTAAAAAATTTGAAATAAAAATATTAGCACATAGGATTGAACAATACATTAAAAGAACAGTAGTGTACATCACAACTAAGTGAATTTATGCCACCCAAGAATGGATGAATATTACGAAATTTTGGAATACAATCCATCATACCATATTAACAGACCAAAGAAGAAAAACTGTACAGTTACCTCTATAGATGCAGAACATACATTTGACACAATTAACAATCTTTCTGATTTAACAACAAGCTCTTGATAGACTGTACATGTGCAGAGACATCTTTAATGATGTATGTGTCACAAACAAAAGCCAGCAATTCCCATTAAAGTCAAAGATAATTCAAGGTTGCTTACTATCACCACTGTCATCTAAAATTTTCTGTAGATATTAACCAAGGCAGTAAGATAAGAGAGATATGGAAGCACATAAATATTGGAAATGAGGGAGCAAAATGATGATTGTAATCAGATAATAACATTGTATGCTTTGAATTTCCTGAAAATTGTGTCTTAGAATTTTCTTAAATTCTATTAGAGACAATAAGAGTTTGGTATGTGGCCAGTTGTAGACTATAATATATCAATAGCTTTTTTTTTTTTTTTTTTTTTTTTT
>NW_016828254.1:4480-6914 GCF_001698545.2 Rhinopithecus bieti
AAAAAAGGAAGAAAAGGAAAAATAATATAATAGAAATATATATAGCTCCCATGAAAAAATACAGATGGCCAGTGGAAAGATACTAAGCCTTACTTATAGTTCAAGAAATGTAAAGCAAGGCTGGGTGTGGTGGCTCACGCCTGTAATCCTAGCACTTTGGGAGGCTGAGGCGGGCAGATCGCTTGAGTCCAGGAGTTGGAGACCAGTCTGGGCAACATGGTGAAACCCCATCTGTACAAAAAGTACAAAAATTAGCCGAGCATGGAAGCGTGCGCCTGTGGTCCCAGCTACTTGGGAGACAGAGGTGGGAGGATCACTTGAACCTGGGAAGTGAAGGCTGCAGTGAACTGAAATTATGCCACTACACTCCAGCCTGGGCAACAGTGAGACCCTGTCTCACAAAAAAAAAATAAATAAATAAAGCAAGCAAAACAACAACTAGGTATATAATTTCCCCTAATGCATTAGCAAAAATTAAAACAGTTTATCATTTCTGGTGTCATTAAGGGTATAAGGAGTCACATATGGTTGATGCACAGGGACAATTTGGTAATATCTAAATATTAATATAACCTTTGATCAAGCATTTCTGTTATTTAGCACTTAACGTTACTGATATTTTTGGAAAAGAATGCCAACATGTATGAGCAAGTTCTATTGCATGATTATTTATGATAGTATAATATGGGAGACAACCTAAGTGTGTATTCGTACAGGGCTGGTTGAACAATGTGATTTTGGTGCAGTAGAAGAGTATACAGGCATGAAAATGAATACAGTAGATTTGTGTGTACTGATTAGGAAAGATCTCCAAGATACATTACTAAGTGGGGAAAATAATATGGTGCATATGGTATAACCTTAATTTGGTTTTGGTTTTAAAAGTATATATTAATTATTAAAATCAATTTTTTTTCCTGGAAGGATGTCAGAATGATTCTCTTTAAGGAGAGTTACCAGAATTGAAAGTGGCAGAGGAAAATGTTTTCATTTTAGATTTTCCTGTGCTGTTTAAACATTTTAAACATATGCATACATTGCTATAAAAAATTAAAAGACAAGGTAAATGCAATATAAATTTAGACAATATAAATGTAAACTAAACTTTTTTTTTTTGCCTTCACAAAATCCTTCCTCTTCTACTTGCCTTTTGTAGTGTTCTTTAGCCATTTGTTGGTGGATTTTTTTGTTTGTTTGCTTATAACATCTGCTCCTTTGCACAGGATTCTAGGAAAATACCTTGGTTTCGTATTGGCTCCTAAAGTAGACAAGTTCCCATGCCCCAAGGGACATTGGCATCCTTTATTTGTCAAAGAAAGGAAATAATTACATGCCTAATACACAGTGATGTTGGGGAAAAGGTCTGTGAATACTTTACAGACTGCAATGAATGTAAGTGACAGTTATTATTCTCCTAGTTACACAAATTGTTTGTCGATTACTTCATTTAAGTGAAATTAAATTATATGACTTAATAGGGTTGAATTTGAAAATTACATTTTGTTTCTGAAGCTTTTATTTTTTTGTTTATTTTATTTTATTTTTTGAAATGGAGTTTCACTCTTGTTGCCCAGGCTGGAGTGCAATGGCGTGATCTCGGCTCACCATAATCTCTGCCTCCTGGGTTCAAGCGATTCTCCTGCCTCGGCCTCCTGAGTAGCTGGGATTACAGGCATGCGCCACCATGTGCGGCTAATTTTGTACTTTTAATATTGATGGGGTTTCTCCATGTTGGTCAGACTGGTCTCAAACTCCCGACCTCCCGATCCCGAGGCAGGCGGATCACCTGAGGTAGTTTGAGACCAGCCTGACCAACATGGCGAAACCCCTTCTCTACTAAAATACAAAAAAATTAGCCAAGTGTGGTGGCAGGCACCTGTAATCCCAGCTACTTGGGAGGCTAAGGCAGGAGAATCTCTTGAACCTGGGAA
Organism: Rhinopithecus bieti; assembly: GCF_001698545.2. Lineage (NCBI taxonomy): Eukaryota > Metazoa > Chordata > Mammalia > Primates > Cercopithecidae > Rhinopithecus > Rhinopithecus bieti. The sequence continues at coordinate 6,412 of NW_016828254.1, forward strand.
GTGGAGGCTGCAGTGAGCCGAGACCGTGCCACTGTACTCGAGCCTGGGCGACACAGTGAGACTCAGTCTCAAAAAAATAAAATACAGTTGATACAAAGATGGAAATTATTTAGCATGTTAGAAACTAGATGCTCACTGGACGTAAAGCAATTTTCTATAGGCTCAGCTGTGAAGAAAATAATAAAATTAAAGGAAATTGAGGGAATTCTGGCAATATATAGTTGATTTCCTTTCAGAGAAATTTCCTCTCAGAGGAAATCAACCATATATTAGACTTGCAGGGGCAGAATTCTTTTATGGCATGCAAGACTTAGTTTTATACTTTTGACTTGGGGACAAGTTTTCTACGTTGCATAGCATGGTATTATCTGTATTTTATTTATTTATTTATTTCTTTTTTTTTTTTGAGATGGAGTCTCGCTCTGCCGCCCAGGCTGGAGTGCAGTGACCAGATCTCAGCTCACTGCAAGCTCCGCCTCCCGGGTTCACGCCATTCTCCTGCC
>NW_016828255.1:0-225 GCF_001698545.2 Rhinopithecus bieti
TGTAACAAACCTACACGTTGTGCACATGTACCCTAGAACAAACAAACAAACAAACAAAAAACCCCTAAAGACTCCCCCAGAAAGTTCCCTGAACTGATAAAAAAAAAAAATTTAGCAAAGTTTCTGGATATAAGAAATACAAAAATCATTAGCTCTTCTATACACCAACAGTGACCAAGCGGAGAATCAAATCAAGAACTCAATCCCTTTTACAATAGCGGCAAA
>NW_016828256.1:0-14354 GCF_001698545.2 Rhinopithecus bieti
CTGAAGCCTTATCTCAATGTAGCAGCACGGCCTCAACTCCAAGACTGTCCCTAACCCCAGCTGCCCTGCATCTGTGGCTTCCAGGGCAGGGGGAAAGAGTCCAGCCTTTTGCTTTTTTGAGAAATAAAATTGCTCTCTTAATTTTATTTTTACAGTGATTGTTGCTAGTGAAAAGAAATAGATTTTGTGGCTGGGTGTGGTCGCTCATGCCTGTCATCTCAGGACTGTAGGGAACCAAGGCAGACTCATCACCTGAGGTCAGGAGTTTGAGACCAGCCTGAGCAACATGGAGAAATCCAGTCTCTTAGAAATACACAATTATCCGGGCATGGTGTGGTGTGTCTGAATCCCAGCTACTCAGGAGGCTGAGGCAGGAGAACCACTCAAACCCAGGAAACGGAGGTTGCAGTGAGCCGAGATCATGCCATTGTATTCCAGCGTGGGCAAAAACAGCATAATTAATTTCTTTGCTAGATTTCATAATTTCTGGATGGTTCCTTATGGTTTTCTGTGTATGAGATGTGTCAGTAGTTTCACTTTTGTGTTTTACATATAAATGGCTTTGTGTTTGTGTGTGTGTGTGTGTGTGTGTCTGTTTGTCTGTGTGTATACATACATATGTAATTGTTCTTCTGGAACTTCTAGTACTGGATTTAATACACATGGTCACAGTTCAGTGTTTCTCCTCTTATAACCTTGGTTCCCAAAATCCAGATGACGATTGTTCTGGGTTTTGCAAAAAGGCGTTTTATCATGTGAAAAGAAAAATTTGCACCACAGTTAATTGGATTTTAATTCTTAAAATGTTGACTGTTTTAAGTACTTTCTGTAACAGTTGAGATAAACATGGTGTATTCCATCATTTGATTTATGTAATATATTGAAAAGGGATGGCATTAGAATGGTAAAACACCTTTGGTTTTCTGAGATAAGATCTTAAACATTGTGGTGTGTAATGTCTTTGCTGTGTAACAAATTCCATGTACTATCACTTGTTTAAACGTTGTGATGTCTATAATTATCAGATTTAGTAACATTTTGTTTTTTGTCCTAGTGATATCACATGTTTAATTCAATACTCATTTGGGCTTAGAAATGGTATGACTTCTTATAACCTTACGGGTATAAAGGGTTAGAGGTTAGAGACATAGACGATATATTTAATGTTTTTAAAGCATAATGGGGTAACCTTAAGGCTAGTATAGAAGCGGTGGTTTAGGATACCGTTTACGATAGCAGAAAAAGTTCAGGATCTGACTGAGCATTAGGATTTGAGATAAGATTTAGTGCTGAGGTAGGATTAGGGTTGGAGTTAGAATTAACATTATAGTTACGGGTTAGGGTTTGGTTGAGTTTAGGGTTAGGGTCATAATCAGAGGTAGAGGTTAGGTTTGGGGTTGGGTTATACTTAGGTTTAGGGCAAAAAGATAGGCTTAGAGTTAGAGGTGAGGAATTGGGGTCATGACCAGTGTTAGGGTTAGTGTTAAGGGTTATCATGAAGGTAAGGATTAGAGCATTAGTGTTAGGTTTCAGTGTTTGGATTAGTGTGTAGCATTAGGATAGGGCTTAGGCTTATGCTTAGGGTTAGGGTTTGGGGTTCAGGGTTAGGGTTTAGGGTTGTTGTTAAGATTAGTGTACAGCATTTGTGGTTAGATGTCAGTGTCAGTGTTGGGCATACGGTAAGGGATTTCAATTTAAACTTAGCGTGACTGATATTGCGGGGGTTTTGTTGAGGTTGAGGTTAATGGTCACAGTTAGGGTCACACTTTGGGTTGGGTTTAGAGTTTCGGATTAGGGTTACGGTTTAGTGTTAGGGTTTTGTTTAGTGTTAAGGTTAAGGGTTCGCATTTGTGGTTAGTGTTAGTATTAAGATTTTTCTGGAGTCAGGGGGTAAGATTGGGTTTAGGTTTAACATTTGGGTTTAATTAGTATTACAGGTTTTGCTTTAGGACTAGGGTTAGTGTTAAGGGTTAACATTTATGATTTGGGGTTAGGTTATGATTAGGTTCTGTATTTAGGGTAAGAGTTATTTTTAGGTTGCCAAAGTTAAGACTATGTTAGAATTATGTTAGTTTTGCTATTAGGAAAAGGGTATTAGGGTTAGTGTTTAGTGTGAGTTTAAGAGTTATGGGATGCAGTTAAAGTAACCTTCAGTGTTTTTGTGATTTAGGGATTCATAGATAGAATTAGGGTTAAGTTTCTGTGGCAAGGTAAGGATTCTCATTAGGGTTTGTGTTAGGGTTAGGTTTAGGATTCAGGATGAAGGTTAAAATTCAGGTAAGTGTTATGTTTATTGTTAGGGTCATATTTGGTTTACTGTTAAAAATTTAGGGTTAGGGTTTAGTGTTAGGTTAGGGTTTTACATAGGTTGCTGGTTATGTTTCAGTTAGGGTTAAGATGATAGTTAAAGTGTTTGCCTAAAGATTAGGATTAGGGTTAGTGTTAGGGTTAACGTTAGAGTAGAGCTTGGGATTAGGTGTTTGTGTTAGAGTTAAGGTTTATGGTTTGGCCAATGCTTAGGATATTGTTTAGAGTTAGTTTTATAATTAGGGTTAAGATTTCGGCTTAGGATTCTCTGTTTAGTGTAAGTTAAAATTCATGGTTACGTTTGAGGTTGGTGTTCATGCAGGGTGAGGGTTACGACTAAAAGCTTTAAGATTAGTGGTAAAGATTAGGTTTAGACTTACTGTTAGGGTGTACATTTCGGGTTGGTATTAGAGCTACAGTTAGGCTTACCATTCGGGCATATATTTGGGGTCGGTGTTAGGGTTGAAATTAGGTGTAGGATTTGTGGTAGGGATTAGGGATAGGTTGTGGCTAGAATTAGGGTTTAGGACTAGGGTTAGGTATTAGCGTTTGTATCATTTTGACTGTTAGGGACTAAGGTTCAGTTTAGCATTTAGGGTTATGGTTTTGGTTTATGGTTAGGACTGTGGGTTATGATTATAGTTTATGACTGAGGATTGAAATTATGTTTAGGTTTTAGGCTTTATGTTTAGAATTATGGTGTTGGCTTATTTTTAGTGATGGGTTTAGAGTTAGGTTACTTTTAGTGTTAAAATTCAGCTTTTGTCAGTTTACAGTGAGGATTAGTGTCATATTTAGGGTTATGTCTTCAGCTCATGCTTAGGTTTTGTTTTTCAATGTTTTATTGTTAGCGTTAGGATTACTTTTAAAAAGAAAAGATTGGCTTTGGGTTAGGGTTTCAAGGTTAGATTTAGGGTTAAGTGTTAGGGTTAGTATTTAGGGTAATGATTATATTTAGGCTATCCAATAGAGTAAGGTTTGGGGTAGGGTTAGAGGGTATGGGTTAAAATTCAGGGTTAGATTTATCTTTAGGACATAGAACTAGTGTTAGTTTTTAGTGTTGGGGTTGACATTTAGTGTTAGTGTTCATGTGGGCTTGTGGTTGTGGTTCTGTTGGTGTTATAGATAGGACACGGTGTTAGAATTATCATTAAATTTAGAATGATTGTTTAATGTTATTGTTAGGGTTAGGGTAGCAGTAGGTTATGTTTTAGTGTTATAGTCATGGTTAGTGTTTAAATTTAGATTAAGGTGTTAAGGTGATGTTGAGTATTATGATTGCAGTTAGGGTTACAATTATTAGATAGAAGTAGTATTAGGGTGAGCATTTGGGTACAGACTGGGGTAACACATTAGGGTTAGAATTAATGTGAGTAATTAGTCTTAGGGTTAGGGCTTAGTGTTAGGTGTAGGGTTAGGGTTGGGCTAAAGATGAATGTTATGATTAGAGTTTGGGTTTTATGCAATGACTAGGTTTAGGTTTAGGTTTAGGTTGGGATAGGTGTATGGCTAGGGTTGAAATAAGAGTTGTAGCATTCCTGTTAGGGGTTATTATTAGACTTAAAATGAGTGTTATATTCATGTTCAGAAAGCAGAATTAGGACCTAGAATTTAGAATTAGGTCTTAGGGGTTGTGGTAAGTGTTAGTGATGGTATTTAAGGGTATGCATTAGGTTTTGATGCTGATAGACACGTTTTTTTGTGTAGGGTTATTGTTTCTGTCTTAGGATTATGGTTTTAGTGTTAAGGTTTTAGTCTTAGGGCTTAAGTTCAGGTTTACATAATGCTTGGGTTACCCTTGGTTTAGGGCTATTGTCAGGGTCAGGGTCAAATTCAGGTATAGCTGTCAGAATTGGGATTTCAAGTTGGGATTTGATTTAGGGTTTTTGTTTCGGGGAGTGTTAAGGCCTAGGGTTGATGCTGTGTCAAGTTTGCTTCTTTGTGTTTGTAAGCATTAAACTTGACTAAACTAAGCTGCAGCTGCTGTGGCAAGGGATTCTGGGATAGGATTAGGGGTAGGAGCTGCATCAAGTTTACTGTTATGATTAAGTTTAGAGTTAGGGAAGGCACTAGGCAGTTGGGCACTGTGTCAGGTCATCACTCTGGTTTGTACAAGGGAGGACGGAGCCTTGCACCCAGAACTTTTCTGGGTTTGAGTTCAGGGCACTCTTAATGCTCATTGTAAAGCCTAGTAGATTTTGAACAGAAAGGAAGTTGCCTTCTGAGGCCATAGTTTTTCTAAATGTCAACACAGAGCTGACCAAATCCACAGTGGTTTCTTTCTGAGAGTGACAGGTGTCTTGACATAGTCTCTGGAAGGCCCAAGAGAAGAGAAGGTAGTGACTACTTACACAACAGACACATTTGGTAAACCTTAGAGGTAAAGGTGGAAATAATTAAATGCTGGTCTTCAAGTAATCTGTGTATCAGCCACAAGTGGAGACCGAGTTGGCACATACTTCTGCACCAGCACAAGAAAGCAACCTGCAGACTATGACTGTAGTCTCAGTCTCTGGGTTTGTGTGAGAACTGGAATGAAAGCAGAATATACACTCAGAATTCTAAGTTGTTTGGTCTATTAAATCCTGTAAAGCATGTTGAAATTGATGGTTGTGGCAGTTCCTTTCTCACAGTGAGATCCTGAGGCCCGTGAGTGGTGACCTTGGTTCATGTGTCCTGGGATGACTGGCCTAAATATTGTGTCCCGTTCTGTACTTTACAGTCTTTCTTGTAGCACATATGGGCTCTGTTCCTCCCTCTAGAACTATATCAATTAGGGGCCACCAGGATCAGTTTCCCAGGGCATGACAGTCTCCTTTATCTGGGAGCTGAGACCAGGTTGGCTCCAGGCAGTGGCTCAGTGAGGACTGAATTATAGGGGACCTATGGGAAGAGGGAGAACAGTCTCCCAAATCACATGCTCCTCTGGCTGAAACAGCTAGATTGTGAGAAAATCCACACTACAAACATGGGCTCGCTTTTTCATTCACTGCCAGGGTGGAGATAGGATAGAGGCTGCCACAGCCACTGTGTCTCCTGGCTCTTTTCTATTCTCTCCACCTGGCTATCCTGACCCTTCCTCTTCCTCCTCCAACTCTTATGCCTCCTGCTCATTTTAACCTCAGGGAAATGCAAGTCAAAACCAGAGTAAGATACCACTTCGCACCCATTATCATTGCAAACACACACACACACACACACACACACACACACACACACACACAAAAATTAGGTAACTTTGCTTGAAATGGAAGTGGGAAAATATGAAAGTAAAATGCTGCAGCTGCTGTGGAAAGAACTATGGTCGCTCTGCAGCAGCTAAAGGTAAAATCACCATAGAACCCACAAAATCAACTCCAAAATATACACACAAAATATAAAACAGGTATTCAAACAAAAACATGTATACATATGTTCCTAGCAACATTCACAATAAATAATATGTGGAAACAACCCAAATAAATGTCCACCAAGAAAAAATAAGAAGCCAAATATAATATGTCCATACAATGGCATAATATTCAGCTGTAAAAGGGATTACAACACTAATGCTACAGTGTGGAGAAACTTTAAAACTGTTTCGGTTTCAGAAGCTGAACACAAAAGTCACATTTTATATGATTTTATTTATATAAATGTTTAGAATAAGTGAATACATAGAGACAAAAAACATATTACTGGTTGCTAGGTGGCAGAAAGAGGACAGATTTAGTAGTGCTCCTTAATAGGTAGGGTACTTCTTTTGAGATAATGAAAATAATTTGGAACTAAGAGGTGGTAGTTGTAGACAAATGTGCATGTATTAAGGATCACTAAATAATTCATTAAGACACATTAATTTTTTTTATTATATGAAAGAATTCCACCTCAGTAAAAAGACATAATTTCCTCCTCAGCATTCCTCAGAGTGCTTTTAGTGTTCTGGTCCCTCCACAGTCCAGACCTGCCTGGGGCCAGGCCAGCCTCATAGTAGCCAGGTATTCCAGCCACACTGTCCACCAGCTCCTCCACCTGCTACCAGTGGAAGGTATCTGCGTTACTGGTGTCAAATCTATCACGGTCTGCAGTAACCTCAACTCTAGCCTCCTCAGAGGAAAGAATTTGCCTGGAGGGAATAAAGTAGCAAAAGAGACTGAGAAAATTTCACAGCAAATGTGGATGTTTATTTAAAAGTTTTAGAGTAAGAAAAAATGGAAAATGCACTTGGAAGAGATCCAAGTGGGTGACTTGAATATACACCGTATATATGACTTGCAAATATTTTGTCCCATGCTGGTGGTTTTCTTTTCACTATACTGATGGTGTCCTTTGATGCACAAAAGTGTTTAGTTTCGGTGAAGTTCAATTGATCTATTTTTTCCTTTGTGTTGTGTTCATTCAAGTGATATAGCCAAGAAATCGTTTACACATCCACAGACAATAAGCACATGAAAAGATGTTCAAAATCGCTAGCCACTTAATCCATGAATACATGAACCACAATGAGATTACCACTTTATCCACATTGGAATATGTATTTTTTTAAGGAAAAATTTGAGAGTATGTGGAGAAATTGGAAACGTTGTACATTGATGGTGAGATTGTGAAACGGTGGTGCTGGTTGCACAATGTGAGCGTAGTTAATGCTGCTAAACTATACACCCAAAACTTTTTGAAATGATAAATTTGTTTATGTGCATTTTATCACACACAACGAAAGCTTCCTCAGAAGTCATCCTAAAATAGTTCCAGGTGTGATGAAAGAAGATGTTCCTCTCTTATCATGAGTAGAAGCCTATTCAGTTATTTATGCTGGTATACACAATCCTGGCTCTTCCTCATGACCAGCGTGATCTCACCAAGCAGAATGAATCCCTTCCCACCTGGCCCATTTGTGCTTCCTTCCATCATTGCATTCTCCGGTTCAACTCACTGTCCGGCCACCACAGTCCAGGTTTGTTTACCATCTCTGTAGACATTTCTTCTCTGTAATATAACAGAAATGAAATCATGCATTATGTTCTCTCATCAGACTGACTTTTATCAATTAGCTTTCTGTATGCCCGATGCATCCATGGCTTTGCATGACTTTGTAAATCACTCCTTTTCTTTGGATGAATAATATCTCATTTTCTGAATTTACCTCACTTGGTTAATATTGAAGGCATCCTGATTCCTTAAAGTATTTTGCCATTGTGAAGAGAGCAGTTATACGTAAATGTATGTTATTTTTGGATAGATGTGAGTTTCCAAGTCAGTTTTCGAAATACCTAAGCGAGCAATTGTTAGTCTATATGATGAAACTAGGTTTACCTTGGGAAAAACTGCCATACTGTGAAAGAAGGAAACAACTGTATTTTAAGGTTACTATACCATTATGCATTCTATCAGCAATGAATGAGATTTTGTGCTGCAGTTTTCATTATATTTAAAAAGAAATATAGACATAATATAGCTGTTTAGTGCTTTCAGTCTTATTTTAATTTGCCTTCCCAGGATGCCAAGTGTTCTTGAGCATTATTTTGCTGTTATTGTTTGTTCATTAATCTATGATTGCTGCCAAAAAGCATGCGTGTGTTGTGCCACAGAAAACCAATTTTAAAAAATCTACTCTAAGCTCTACTTGGTAAAAACTAAGAAAAATAAGTTAGACCACATAGTCATTTATCCTGCTATTTTTTTCCAATCTTATTGTTACTGCAATGAAATAGTGAACTGTAGATCATAAGAAAATGTGGTTTATTAGTTTGATGCTTCACTGTGTAGAGATCCCTTTCAATCAAGTGATTTCTTTACGGATGTCAAGGGAGCAACAGGAATTACTAGAGTACAACTGGTTTCTGTTGGAATTGACAAAAAGCTCTGATTTCAATTTCAGCACACAGGTTGTAATGCTGAATCATTGACAAAGATTAGAACTGTGAAGGTTTTGGCTCAAAAATCTGCTTCTACAAATGGACACTGAAATTCGAAATCACATGTGTTTGGTGTGTCAGTTTTTCATTTCACAAAACATTTCACTGCACAGAATCAAATTTGAAGACTGGGATTCATTCAATAATAGTTTACTAACTATTGTTTCTTTTTGCAGGTAGACATTACAAGTCAAATGTCTGATAATATCAGCAGTACACATTTCAAATAATAAAAGCCAGACACAATATTAGTTTAATTAATTCCATGAATTTATAATGACTTGCTATTTGGTTTTTACTTACTAGTGTAAGTGTGTTTTCTGCTTTGAGAATCCCAAAATAATAATGCATGGTAACTAGCATTCTAAAATAACTGCGTAAAAAACCAATTGAATCCTTTTGATTGTTGGTTGGTTTGTTTGCTTTTGTTTTTGTTTTTCACTTTGAGATGGAGTCTCCCTCTATTCCCATGGCTGGAGTACACTGGCATGATCTCAGCTCTGGTTACCTCATCTTCCTGGTTCTTACAATTCTCCTGTCTCAGCCTCCTGAGGATCTGGGAATACAGGAGCCTACCACCACTCCCAGCTATTTTTTTTTTTTTAATGTTTTTAGTAGAGAGCTTGTTTCACCATGCTGACCAGGATGGTCTCAAACACCTGACCTAAGGACATCCACCTGACCCAGTTTCCCAAAGTGCTGGGATTATAGGTGTGAGCCACCGTGCCTGGCCAAGCCACTTCTTTTATCTCTTTATGGAGATAAGCATAGGGTGAAAACCATCTTTTCTAATACTTGTCAGTGCCTCAAGATGGTTAGGAGAAATGTAAAACTTCCAACCAAAGGACAATATTTGGCATCCAAAATTTTAAGAAAAGCTGAGGAAGGATAGAGCTGGAGTAGGTGGGGATGGTCTTTGGAGCCACAGCCATTCTGGTAGCAACTCTTTCTCCTCAGGAAATGGCTTGGAGTCTCAGCCTTCAGCAGAAGCAACAGGGGCTGATTTTGTTAGAGCAGTATTTTGTGCTCCTGTTTTCCATCTCCGTATCTTTTTTGGTGAGGTATCTATTCAGGTCTTTACCTATTAATTGGGTCATCTTATTTATTTCTTTGTATATTTTGCATAAGGGTTACTTTTCAGAAGTGTTTCCTGAATTTTTCTCCACCTGCACCTTGTTTTTTGGTTGTCTTAACCAACTCATAATTTTTGTTCTGTTTTGTTTCTTTTTTGCTTTTTAGTTTCTTGCTGTTTTTGAGATGGAGTCTCACTTTTTCATCCAGGCTGAGGTGCAAAGGTGTGATTTTGGCCCACTGCAACCTCTGTCTGCTGGGGGCAAGGGATTCTTGGGATTCTTCGCCTCCGCTTCCTCAATATCTTGGATGACATGTGCCGGCCAACAAGTCCAGGTATGTTTTTATTTTTGTTTTACATTTTTAATGGAGACACAGTAGCTGTGGTTTACTAAGGGATAAAATGAAGGAGGGGGGGATGAATGCAAAAACGACAAGAAAAAAGATGTGTTTTAAAAGAGGGGTCGGGGACTCTATACTTCTAGTGAGCAAAGGTCCTGAGTTTCTACAGGGCTTCATATTTATTAGGCAGAATAAAGAGGGGGGCAAAGTAATTGTTGGTCAGTTGCTTGATTTATCATAGGCTCACATAATTGCTTTCTTTATACATCAGGCTTCAGATGTTCCTATATATAACTTCAAGCAATATGGTACTTGGGGCATGCCTGCCCTCAGCATTCCTTCTGGCACCAGACGTGGTGTGTCAGTTTGCCAACAACCTGCTTTAATGAAAACAGTTGACTGTCTGCTCATAGACCTTCCAGGCATTACTGAGTTGTCCACGATCATCATTCTTTGGACCTCTAAGATCTCTTCCTTTTTGTTTTTGCATTAGTGGAGTAAAGGTAATTGCAGGCTGTGCAGTTCTCAATTGCTATTTGGTGGTCCAACTGATTTTACAGACAGTGAACATAAAACAGAGACATAACTGTATCACTCTGATAATCACAAAGAAAAGACATTGAGGAGATACTCAAAGCAGGTACAAAGGTTAAGGATCTCTAAACCTTATTGGAATTCTGCCCAGGTTTTCAGAGAGGGCTGAAATATTTGAGTGTGTTTATTCAAGTTAAGGATTTAATTTTGTAAACCATTAAAATCAAAAGTAACACTAGATGTGAAAGTCCCCTGTAAATGGGCCTTTAGAAGTTTCCATGGATATTCGCTTTGGTTTTATTCCAAATTGGTTGAACAAATATGAGTATGGTTAAAATGAGAATGCAATTGCTGCTGCAGCTACAAGCTTTAGATCTGTTTTCCCAGTCACAGAACTGTAGTCATCATAGCATTGCTACTTCCACTTGTATCTCCGTGTTAAGTTTGTATTTAAGCATCCATGCCTGGTCAATTGGACACATCCAGATTTCTACGTATTGAGCTGCCTGAGTGGAGCTGTGCATTGCTACTAAGGACAACACAACAAAGGTTATTAATGTACCCAAGGAGACTTTCACAAAAATTTTCATGCCTAAGACTCTGCAAGCACAATGAGTCAGCTGAATAAGAAAAAGGGTTAGAAAATGTATACCGGAGTTGGCCAACCAAGGCTCAGGCCAATTGATGGGAATCCGTAATCTGGGATTGTGACCTTAAATTATTAGGACGGATGTGCTGTATGTTTGTATTGTGCTATGATTAAGGAAGTGATACAGTTGAAGGAATCACAAGTCAGTTGGGTATCATTTACCTGGAGTTTTGTTTGTTTGTTTTGTTTGTTATATTTTTTGTTCTGCTAGAAAATCATAAGTTTTAAAAACACATATTATAAATTGAGAGGTAATATTTTCTACAAAGGTAACATTAAAACTGTGTTGAGCACAATTACTACACTTAAAGAGTGTTCTGACACAAATCCTGCCATTCATAAAGGGGATTGCTGCCTTCCCTATCGACTCCTGAATTGGACCCGTTTTTCCTTCATATGGGAAGGTGAGCTAAACCCTCCTACATGCCAAGCATGCTGTGCAGTAGATTGGGATTGAATCCCAATGAAATGTAGTCAGGAGATGCTCAAATTTTGCCCCTAGTGTCAGTGAAGTTTATGCCATTAAGTTAGTTTCTCATCTCTCCCATCTAAATGATCACAGGGACCCCAGTCGATAATGTCTCCCATTAGCATGGACTGTTGTCTAGTTAAGGGGCCAAGACACTGCATCCAAGGAGGGGGGTAAGAATGATCAAAGGGAGCCCATTCTGTATAATTAATGAAATGTGGGTGATGGCTACACCTGTAATGTTGGTAGAGCTAAGGCCTAATGGGTTCATAATTTTTCCATAGTAACTCAACCATACTTGGGCTGAAATTGAAAGGCAACCGCAGTTGAGTGATGTACCCTGAGTGATGCATAAAAGAAGTCCCTCCAGTGGAGAAGCATGATTGATAATCATTGTTCTGAGAGTCTAATTGCTCTGTGTCGGGGGTGTTAGGGGTCTTGGTGACCACTCTTCATGTTCATGGTGGATCACAAGGGGGAGTGTCACTCCAAGGTACAGGCCATAACACTGTGGGATAGGGAACATATGCCCACTATGTATTTGTCTCTGCACAGGAAAACATTCCGTACAAGATGTTACAGGTAACATGGCCGTTAACCTGAAGTCAGGGGTTTTTGCCTGACCCTGGTACTCCAGCAGTTTCAATGGGCTCACAGCCTGTAATGGAGAAGCCGGATTCATGGTTGGGATCCATGGCTCTCTCCACTCTCCCTGTCCATATTCACAAACACTTGAGTGAACCCATACAGTTTATCCATCCCCTGTAAAAACACAAGCATAGACTCGTCTTTATATCAGTAAATCTGCTGAGCATTTCCATTATTTTCTTCTGGGGATTTTCATTACACCTTTGGGTATACACTTTCCTTTTTCCCTCTAACATTTACCAATGTCATCCTGCTGCAGTCTTAAAATCTGTCAGATTTCATTTGGAGCTAAACCTCATAGGTTACAATCTTCTGTGGGTGCAACTCCGGGGACATGCTGGCAAGGAGGACAGGCCTGTAGTGGCTACAGTCTGGATGTGAGGCTAATGAAACATATGAGTAAAGGCAGAGGGATTTTGATGTGGTAATGCACGAGAAGCGTGTGCTTGTTGAAATCCAGGACAAATCAGTTTATCTGCTCATTATCTAGAAATAGTGGTCCACGAAGTTGTGTGGGAGAGCAAATTTGAGAAATATAAAAAGCAGCAGCACGAGAGCCAACAGCTTGCTGCAATTTTAGAAACCATTTAAACAGCTCTGGTTCTAGGAGGCTTTTAATAGTGGAAGTCCCAATTTACATTTACAACACAGGCCCAATTTACAACGCAGGCGGAATCATGGGAATCATGGACAGTGTTAATGGGAGATGAAGCAGTGAGCTGTAAAACCTGAATTATTGACATTAGTTCTGAGCGTTGAGTTAAAACTTCAGGGGATTTTATTGTTTGTGTATGCTTAGGCCTATAAGTAGCTGTGGGACGTTTGGAAGAGCTATCAGTAAAATAGATCTGGTTGCCTGAAATGGGTTTGTGATGAGCAATCACAGAGAAGATGAAAGGTAGAACTTTTAAAATTGCAAAATTTTGCCTGATGGATAATGTTTGTCTATTATTCCTACCTTCAAAATCTGCAAGAGCCATTTGCCACGCAGTCAACATTTCCCATGCTACACCTGTTGTTGGGAATCAACAACGTAGTTCTAGACTGACTCTTAAAAGGGAAGAATAATTTTGTCAGGATCGTATCTCTATAGCACTTTTGATCTGTGTCTACCCATTTTTTAAGCTGAGTAAATAGAGAAAGATAAACTTGCAGATATTTTACTGTCTTAATTTTTTTTAAAGACATTCTATTACAATTACAAAATTTTTCTACTAACTGTGCTATAATTCCTGTTCTAGAATGGTGTAGGAAGAATGAAGAGAACCAAAGGTTTTCTGGCTCTAGCAGGGAGGAATATGCATGCGGAAGCATCTGCTCTGCAAGCTGTAACTCAGCTTCTGTCTCCCTAGTAAATTGCTGAGGAGAACATAATGAATAATCTCCATGGAATGGCTGAGTGTTTGATTTGATAAGTAACAATACCTAGCATTGGGAACAGCCAATTCATATCCTCTAATAATTGTAAATCCTTTAAGGTTTGTAATGTCTCCCTATGGAGAACTATTTTCTAAGGCCGAATATTTCTTTCAGTAACAATAGTGCCTATGTATTGGTATGGGAAGGTTGTTTCTACCCTTTCTTGAGCTGTTTTGTGATTGCATTTGTTCAAAACCTGTTTGGTTTCATTCAGCAACTCCAAAGTAACTGCTCCTTAGGAGCAAACAAAAGAGTATCATCCATATAATGAATGATGTAGGCAGTAGCAAATATATTCTGAGACTTCTTTAATGACTCTTCTACAAAATACTGATGTAGCATAGGAATGGTGAGCATGCTTTGGGGTAAATCTTTCCACTGGTAATGGGAATCAGGTGGTTTAAGATTAATAGAAGGCATAGAGAAGGGAAATCAAGGCTTATCCTTTTCATGTAAGGGTATAGTAAGGAAATAATTTTTAAAATCTACTACTATGAGAGGCCAGTCCTTGGAAGGGCTGCCAGGAATGGCAGACCTTGCTGTAATGCACCCATTGATTAAGTCTTTACATTAATAGCTCTGAAATCATGTAGTAATTTGCTTAACATGACTGCCAAAAGGCCAGAATCAATTTTACAGTGCTTACAAAGGTCTGGGTTATTTTCCAAGTTAAAGAAAACTTGTACATAAGAAACTTGTACAATGGCTCTTTCATCTGAAGAAAAGAACTGATAATTAGATAATATTAAGAAAAAATTTTATCTCAGAAGACCAGGTGTTTTTGTGTTAGAGCTGGTGTAATTTCACTGCCTTTGTGTGTATAATATGAGCGAAATTTTTTTCTCAGAGTCTCGAAGGCAAAGAAATCCCAGTGTTTCAGAATGCACTGGAGAAAAGGACAGACTGAAGGTACTTTGTTACCAAACAAAAAATGGGAAAGATAAACTGTCCCATATTTATTTTATTTTATTTTATTTTATACATTTATTTATTTATTTATTTAGTCAAATTGGCACTGGGT
>NW_016828256.1:17457-18637 GCF_001698545.2 Rhinopithecus bieti
CAACCAACATGGGGTTGTATCTCGAGATCCATATCTTCACAGACAGAAGAATCTTCAGTTCATTCAGATAAAATCTTGAACAAAACTCTGGCTCACTGTGGTAAGAAAACCAGCCCTGGCACAAAAATACCCTTGTCTTTTGTATAATCAGTTAGTTCGCAGGAACTAGTTTCTGGTCCGTTTTTTGGCATAAGCACAGTGGGTCCTGGTGGGTTATGCTTGGCACAAGTCTTTTGCTCTTTGGACCATGAGCCTGTTCTTCATATATACTATTTTATTTTCTCATTAAGCCTGGGCCAAATTCTTGAGCCAAGTTCTTACATCAGCTCCTGATAGGTCATGGGATGAGCTGAACAGCTGCTATAAGTCATGGCTACACCACCTTATTTTCTTGGCAAATTTCTTGAGTTAAGCTAATTATTCTCAGTCCAAGACCCTGGATCAAGATTAATCACATGGTCTTCAAAACAGCCCACTGACTGAAAGCATTTAATTCTCTTGCTAGTTCATAATAACTCTGAACCACAGTCTCATAGCGGAAAACACAGTTGGACCCTTCTTTTCACCTGCAGAGAGCTTTGTTCCTGTGCTTTTCATTTTTTCATTTTTTATTTTTGGTTTAATCTCAACTTTCTTTCTGAGATTCCTAATTTTTTCTTTTTTGGACTAAGACAAACATCTTTGGGTATAATCTTAGACAAAGAATAACGTAACATACTGGTGCATTGGTGAGATTACAGCATACATTTTTGCTTAGGCTGAGAAGAAAATAATTCATCAGAATGGTAAAAATAGACTTTAAACTTTCACATTCATTTCAAAATGTATTGCTTGTTTCAAGACTTGTTTTTTTATTATTATTATTATTTCATAAGGAGCCTGGCAATCACATGAGATTTAAAGGAGATCCTAGGGAAACTGAAAGTTTCAGCCTGAGGCTACATCTCAGTGTTACCTTATTTCCCTCAGGCTAATTCTGGTCTATGACAGCTCATCAGGCCATTGGCACAAGGACTTCCCATTTTTATCTATTGAATTTACAAATTTTCTTTTCACAGCTATAAAGTCTTCATATTTTTTTGTATGCAGTATTGTGGGAGTTTTTACAGCCTAGCTATATAGGTTTGCTTAATACAATCACACAGTGTCTTAGTTATTAAGAATGTAATTTAAAACTGTG
>NW_016828257.1:0-1884 GCF_001698545.2 Rhinopithecus bieti
AAAAAAACTCCGGCCGGGCGCGGTGGCTCACGCCTGTAATCGCAGCACTTTGGGAGGCTGAGGCGGGTGGATCACGAGGTCAGGAGATCGAGACCATCCTGACTAACATGGTGAAACCCCATCTCTACTAAAATGCAGAAAACTAGCCAAGCGTGGTGGCAGGCGCCTGTAGGCCCAGCTACTGGGGAGTCTGAGGCAGGAGAATGGCGTGAACCCGGGAGGCGGAGCTTGCAGTGAGCGGAGATCATGCCACTGCACTGCAGCCTGGGCGACAGAGAGAGACTCCGTCTGAAAAAAAAAAAAAACAAAAACCTCCAAATACCATAAACTGCTGTGATTAAAGTCAAATAATTTCTATAAAAGGGCTATATTATTTTATGCAATTTGCTGAAAAGACAATCTCTTTCCTCATTGAAATGCCTTAGCACTTCTGTTGAAAATTAGTTAACAATTCTGGGTTTTCTATTCTGTTCCATTGACCTGTATGTCTAGTCTCAAAATATATATATTCAAAAAATAAAATTAAAAAGGGGGCCGGGCGCGGTGGCTCAAGCCTGGAATCCCAGCACTTTGGGAGGCCGAGACGGGCGGATCACGAGGTCAGGAGATCAAGACCATCCTAGCTAACACGGTGAAACCCCGTCTCTACTAAAAAAAACAAAAAAAAAAAAACTAGCCGGGCGACATGGCGGGCGCCTGTAGTCCCAGTCACTCAGGAGGCTGAGGCAGGAGAATGGCGTGAACCCGGGAGGCGGAGCTTACAGTGAGCTGAGATCCGACCACTGCACTCCAAGCCTGGGCGGCAGAGCGAGACTCCGTCTCAAAAAAAAAATAAAATAAAAAAAATAAAAAGGGAAGGCCAGGAGCTTTAGGAGGCCAAGATGGGAGAATTGCTTGAGGCCAGGAGTTTGTGAGCAGCCTGGGGAACATAGCCAGACCCATCTCTACAAAAACAATCTTTTTTTTTTTTTGAGACGGAGTCTCGCTCTGTCGCCCAGGCTGGAGTGCATTGGCGTGGTCTCGGCTCACTGCAACCTCTGCCTCCCGGGTTCACGCCATTCTCCTGCCTCAGCTTCCCGAGTAGCTGGAACTATAGGCGCCTGCCACCACGCCTAGCTAATTTTTTTCTATTTTTAGTAAAGACCGGGTTTCACTGTGTTTGCCAAGATGGTTTCCATCTCCTGGCCTTGTGATCCGCCCGCCTCAGTCTCCCAAAGTGCTGGGATTACAGGCGTGAGCCACTGCGCCGGGCCAAGGTTCAAGTGATTCTTCTGCCTCAGCCTCCTGAGTAGCTGGGACTGAAGGTGCTCGCCACCACATCCGGCTAATTTTGTGTATTTTAGTAGAGACCGGGTTTCACCGTGTTGGCCAGGATGGTCTCCATCTCCTGACCTCGTGATCCGTCCCTCTTGGCCTCCCAAAGTGGTGGGATTACAGGCGTGAACCACCGTGTCTGGCCTACAAAAACATTTTTAAAAAATTAGCCACGTGTGGCCCAGTGTGGTGGCTCATGCCTATAATCCCACCACTTTGGGAGGCTGAAGTGGGCAGATCACTTGCCGTCAGGAGTTGGAGAGCAGCCTGGCCAACACGGTGAAACCTAATCTCTACTAAAAATACAAAAATTAGCTGGGTGTGGTGGTGCATGCCTATAATCCCAGCTACTTTGGAGGCTGAGGCAGGAGAATCACTTGAGTCCAGGAGGTGGAGGTTGCAGTGAGCAGAAATCTGCCACTGTACTGCAGCCTGAGCGACAGAGGGAGACTCTGTCAAAAAAAAAAAAAAAAACTTAGCTATGTGTGGTGGCACAAATCTGTGGTCCTTGATACTTGGGAGATTGAGGTGGAACAATTGTGAGCCCAGGAGGTCAAGGATGCAGTGAGG
>NW_016828258.1:0-876 GCF_001698545.2 Rhinopithecus bieti
TTTTGTATTTTAATAGAGATTTCACTGTGTAGCCCTGGCTGGCTGGTCTTGAACTCCTGAGCTCAGGCAATCCTCCCGCCTCAGCCTCCCAAATTGCTGGGATTACAGGTGTGAGCCACTGCGCCCAGCCCCTTTTCCACTTTTTAGTCTGTTTTCTCTCTGTTGTTCATGTAGGAGAATTCCATTAATCTCAAGTTCACTGATTCTATTATTGCTCATTTCAATTTTAATATTAAGCAAATCTAGCAATTTTTAGTCTTCTATTATTGTGTTTTTAGTTCTATAATTTCCTTTTAGTTCATTTTATAACTTATTTGTTTACTTAGATTTTTTTCTCGTTTGTTTGTAGATAATTTGTAAACAATCACTGAAGCATTTTTAAGAGACCTGGCTTTAAAATCCAACCTCTGATTCATTTCAGTTGGGGTTGGCTGATTCTCTTTCATCATTCAAGCCATGATTTCCTTGGCTCTTGGTGTGATGATTGTGTCCCGGCTCTTTTGTCTGTCATGTTATGTATTGCTAAGTACTATTTACATCTTTCATTGGGTTGATGAAAAAGCAGTTGTGGTTTTTGCCATTGAAAGTAATGGCAGGCCAGGCGCAGTGGTTCGCACCTGTAATCCCAGTACTTTGGGAGGCCAAGGTGGGCGGATCACCTGAGATTGGGAGTTCAAGACCAGCATGACCAACAAGGAGAAACCCAGTCTCTACTAAAAATACAAAATTAGCTAGGCTGGTGGTGCATGCCTGTAATCCCAGTTACTTGAGACGTTGAGGCAGGAGAATCACTTGAACCTGGGAGGCAGAGGTTGTGGTGAGTCAAGATCGTGCCACTACACTCCAGCCTGGGCAACAAGAGTGAAACTTCGTCTC
>NW_016828259.1:0-3407 GCF_001698545.2 Rhinopithecus bieti
GGCAGTGGCACCATCTTGGCTCACTGCAAGCTCCACCTCCTGGGTTCATACCACTCTCCTGCCTCAGCCTCCCAAATAGCTGGTACTACAGGCACCTGCCACCACTCCCGACTAATTTTTTGTATTTTTACTACAGATGGGGTTTCACCGTGTTAGCCAGGTTGGTCTCGATCTCCTGACCTCGTGATCTGCCTGCCTCAGCCTCCTACAGTGCTGGGATTACAGGCGTGAGCCACTGTACCCAGCCTTCTTTTTTCTTTAAGACAGTCTTGCTTCGTTACCCAGGCTGGAGTGCAGTGGCATGATCCGGGCTTGTTGCAACCTCCCCCTCGTGGGTTCCAGCAATTCTCATGCCTCAACCGCCCCCAGTAGCTGGGATTACAGGCGGGCACCACCACGCCTAGCTAATTTTGTGTTTTAGTAGAGAAGGGGTTTCACCATGTTGGCCAGGCTGGTCTCAAACTCCTGGCCTCAAGTGATCCACCTGCGTCAGCCTCCCAAAGTGCTGGGATTACAGGCGTGAGCCACCACGCCCAGCCATTATTGTATAAGATATTTTATATAACTAATGATGATTCATTTGAGTGTTTTTAAAGTTTATCTTCCTAAGGTAAGCCTGGAAACTTAGAAACAAGCAATAGGTTTAATTTGCAAAACCATGACTAAAACAGATATGCACCATACTAGCTTCCCCTTCACTAGCAAAGTGTAATATATTTTCTTTTTTTTTTTTTGAGACATAGTCTCACTCTGTTGCCCAGGCTGGTGTACAGTGGTGCAACCTCAGCTCACCCAGCCTCTGCCTCCTGGGTTCAAGTGATTCTCCTGCCTCAGCCTCCCAAGTAGCTGGGTTTACAGATGTGCACCACCACGCTTGGCTAATTTTTGTGTTTTTCATAGAGACAGGGTTTCATCATATTTACCAGGCTGGTCTCAATTCCTGGCCTCAGGTGATTCTCCCACCTTGGCTTCCCAAAGTGCTGGGATTACAGGCATGAACCACCACACCCAGCTAATATATTTTCAAATAACATACTTTACCTCTGTTTTCAAAGAGATTTTTAAGTGTTGGCAAACCATAAAAGTCACTCCCAAATATTATAGTATAAGGCAAAGATCTGCCTATTTCTCAAGTTTAATTTTTAATAAACAGCTTTAGAAACTGGTGGAGAATAAGCAAATTTAAAATGGTAAATCGAGGGCTGGGCATAATGCCTTAGGCCTGTAATCTTTAAGATTACACTTTGGGAGGCCGAGGCGGGCAGATCACTTGAACCCAGGAGTTTGAGACCAGCTCAGCAATATGGTGAAACCCCTTCTCTACAGAAAATGTAAAATAATTAGCCAGATATGATGGCACATGCCTGTGGTCCCAGCTACTTGGGTGGCTGAGGTGGGAGAATCCCTTGAGCCCAGGAGGTGGAGGTTGTAGTGAGCCGAGATTGTTCCGCTACACTCCAGTCTGGGCAACCCAGCAAGACCTTGTCTCAAAAAAAATAAATAAATTGAGGTAAATTGAGCTGGATGTGGTGGTTCCTGTAGTCCGTTACTCAGGAGGCCGAGGCAGGAGGTTTGCTTGAGGCCAGGAGTTTGAGAGCAGCCTGAGCAATATAGCCAGACCATTTCTCTTAAAAAAAAAAAAAAAAAAAGGCCAGGTGCAGTGGCTCACACCTGTAATCCCAGCACTTTGGGAGGCTGAAGTGGGTGGATCACCTGAGGTCAGGAGTTGGAGACCAGCCTGACCAACGTGGAGAAACCCTGTCTCTACTAAAAGTGTAAAATTAGCTGAGTGTGGTTGCGCATGCCTGTAATCCCAGCTACTCGGGGAGGCTGAGGCAGGAGACTCACTTGAACCCTGGAGGTGGAGGTTGCGGTGAGCCGAGATCGCGCCACTGCACTCTATCCTGGGCAACAAGAGCGAAACTCCATCTCAAAAAAAAAAAGGTCAATTGTTTTTCTTTGTGTTTCAGATACGTCGGTAACCTTTCCAGAGATGTGACAGAAGCTTTAATTCTGCAACTCTTTAGCCAGATTGGACCTTGTAAAAACTGCAAAATGATTATGGATGTAAGGGTATTTTACTTAGTTAACTTTATTCTTTTTTTTTTTAAGACGATACTTAAAGCAATTGCTTGGAAGGAATTCTTAATTTACCATAGTCTAAATATAGTATAAATTCTTAGTTTACTGTAGTCTAAATATAGTCTTAGTTTACTGTATTCTAAATTAATAGGAATTTTAGTGAATTTGTAATGAACTTGTTTTGACAGCTGAATTTAATTTGTTTTACTAAATAATGGAAGATGAGAATAGAACTAGTTATTTGTAGATCAGATGGGAACTGTATATATGTGGGCTCTTTCAGGTGCATTGAGGCATCAGAAATGTTTATATGTGGTGTCAATTGGTTGGCTAATAAATTCAGCTCTTACAATTAAATTGGGAAACAGGTTTAAAAATAATAGGCATTTGATACAGTGAAAGTAAAGGTCATGATTCAAGTTTTTCTTGTATTTAGGCAATTCTTATTTATGAGACCTTAATGTATTAAAAAAACACACACATTGAACTCATTCATCCAATTGGTGTTAATCCTGATTCATAATATGTATAAAAAGACATTTAGGAAACAGTTACCCTATTTCCCTGGAGTCTTTGTCTCCTGGGGAGGAAAACACTTTTTTTTTTTTTTTTTTTTTTGTGAGATGGAGTTTTGCTCTCGTTGCCCAGGCTGGAGTGCAATGGCATGATCTTGGCTCACTACAACCTCCGCCTCCCAGGTTCAAGCAATTCTTCTGTCTCAGCCTCCCAGGTAGCTTGGATTACAGGCATGTGCCGCCACACCTGGCTAATTTTGTATTTTTAGTAGAGATGGGGTTTCTCCATGTTGGTCAGGCTGGTCTCAAACTCCCGACTTCAGGTGATCCACCTGTCTTGGCCTCCCAAAGTGCTAGGATTACAGGCATGAGCCACCGCACCCGGCCTAAATTTTTTGATTGGAAAGGCAATGTTAAAGAGAAACCTTTTGTCCCATGGTCTCTCCTTTCTGAACACTTTTGGGTTTTTTGTTTGTTTGTTTGTTTGTTTGTCTTGAAAGACGGGGTCTTGGTAATAGCCACTGCACCCAGCCTGCTATAAACTTTCAGTTTTGTTTTCTCCAGAAAAGACAATGTGTATGTGTATCTGTTACCTTCTTTCCTGTTGTATTCCAGCTAAACTTTTTTTTACTTGGTATTTTTAAAAGTAATTATTTAGCCAGGTGCAGTGGCTCACACCTGAGACCACATCTCTAAAAAAAAAATTAAGTAAAAAGTATTAATTGTACTTGAAATAAAATTGTATATTCCTCTATTTTGGTAGCTTTCTAGTCTTTTGAATTAGTTTTTTATTTTAACAAATCTGTTGGC